>NC_072731.1:51584091-51884091 GCF_026930045.1 Uloborus diversus
CCGTTGAAAAGAAAAAAATAAAGACAAAACACTAAATTTCTTTTCTAGTAGGGCTAATAAATGGTGTAAGAGACTAAAGCGGTCAGCCGGTATCTAACCTGCGACCTTTCGGTTGCAAGATGACGCCTTACCGATTGAGCCGTCCGGGCTTCGTCAGGCTTCGTATTTAAAATTATAAATACAAAAAATGCACCTTCCTTTTTACTGGTTTAATTTTAATGAAAACTGCATTTAGAATAATTAGGAAAAACCAGAGTTTAATGCCTCATCCAAACCGATGTTTATCGTTGAAAAGAAAAAAATAAAGACAAAATGTGATTGACAAAAAAATAAAATTATTTTCTAGTAGGGCTAATAAATGGTGTAAGAGACTAAAGCAGTCATCCGGTATCGAACCTGCGACCTTCCAGTTGCAGGATGACGCCTTACCGATTGAGCCGTCCGGGCTTCGTCGTGCTCCGTATTAAAAATTATAAGTACAAAAAATGCACCTTCCTTATGACTGGTTTAATTTTAATGAAATCTGCATTTAGAATAATTAGGAAAAACCAGAGTTTAATACCTCATCCAAGCCGATATTTCCCATTTGAAAAGAAAAAAATAAAGACAAAATGTGATTGACAAAAAAATAAAACAATAAATTTCTTTTCTAGTAGGGCTAATAAATGGTGTAAGAGACTAAAGCGGTCAGCCGGTATCTAACCTGCGACCTTTCGGTTGCAAGATGACGCCTTACCGATTGAGCCGTCCGGGCTTCGTCAGGCTTCGTATTTAAAATTATAAATACAAAAAATGCACCTTCCTTTTTACTGGTTTAATTTTAATGAAAACTGCATTTAGAATAATTAGGAAAAACCAGAGTTTAATGCCTCATCCAAACCGATGTTTATCGTTGAAAAGAAAAAAATAAAGACAAAATGTGATTGACAAAAAAATAAAATTATTTTCTAGTAGGGCTAATAAATGGTGTAAGAGACTAAAGCAGTCATCCGGTATCGAACCTGCGACCTTCCAGTTGCAGGATGACGCCTTACCGATTGAGCCGTCCGGGCTTCGTCGTGCTCCGTATTAAAAATTATAAGTACAAAAAATGCACCTTCCTTATGACTGGTTTAATTTTAATGAAATCTGCATTTAGAATAATTAGGAAAAACCAGAGTTTAATACCTCATCCAAGCCGATATTTCCCATTTGAAAAGAAAAAAATAAAGACAAAATGTGATTGACAAAAAAATAAAACAATAAATTTCTTTTCTAGTAGGGCTAATAAATAGTGTAAGAGACTAAAGCGGTCAGCCGGTATCGAACCTGCGACCTTCCGGTTGCAGGATGACGCCTTACCGATTGAGCCGTCCGGGCTTCGTCAGGCTTCGTATTTAAAATTATAAATACAAAAAATGCACCTTCCTTTTTACTGGTTTAATTTTAATGAAAACTGCATTTAGAATAATTAGGAAAAACCAGAGTTTAATGCCTCATCCAAACCGATGTTTATCGTTGAAAAGAAAAAAATAAAGACAAAATGTGATTGACAAAAAAATAAAATTATTTTCTAGTAGGGCTAATAAATGGTGTAAGAGACTAAATCAGTCAGCCGGTATCGAACCTGCAACCTTCCGGTTGCAGGATTACGCGTTACCGATTGAGCCGTCCGGGCTTCCTCATGCTCCGTATTAAAAATTATAAATACAAAAAATGCACCTTCCTTATGACTGGTTTAATTTTAATGAAATCTGCATTTAGAATAATTAGGAAAAACCAGAGTTTAATGCCTCACCCAAGCCGATGTTTCCGTTGAAAAGAAAAAAATAAAGACAAAACACTAAATTTCTTTTCTAGTAGGGCTAATAAATGGTGTAAGAGACTAAAGCGGTCAGCCGGTATCGAACCTGCGACCTTCCGGTTGCAGGATGACGCCTTACCGATTGAGCCGTCCGGGCTTCGTCAGGCTTCGTATTTAAAATTATAAATACAAAAAATGCACCTTCCTTTTTACTGGTTTAATTTTAATGAAAACTGCATTTAGAATAATTAGGAAAAACCAGAGTTTAATGCCTCATCCAAACCGATGTTTATCGTTGAAAAGAAAAAAATAAAGACAAAATGTGATTGACAAAAAAATAAAATTATTTTCTAGTAGGGCTAATAAATGGTGTAAGAGACTAAAGCAGTCAGCCGGTATCGAACCTGCGACCTTCCGGTTGCAGGATGACGCCTTACCGATTGAGTCGTCCGGCCTTCGTCATGCTCCGTATTAAAAATTATAAATACAAAAAATGCACCTTCCTTATGACTGGTTTAATTTTAATGAAATCTGCGTTTAGAATAATTTGGAAAAACCATAGTTTAATGGCTCATCCAAGCCGATGTTTCCGTTGAAAAGAAAAAAATAAAGACAAAATGTGATTGACAAAAAACAAAACAATAAACTTCTTTTCTAGTAGGGCTAATAAATGGTGTAAGAGACTAAAGCGGTCAGCCGGTATCGAACCTGCGACCTTTCGGTTGCAAGATGACGCCTTACCGATTGAGCCGTCCGGGCTTCGTCAGGCTTCGTATTTAAAATTATAAATACAAAAAATGCACCTTCCTTTTTACTGGTTTAATTTTAATGAAAACTGCATTTAGAATAATTAGGAAAAACCAGAGTTTAATGCCTCATCCAAACCGATGTTTATCGTTGAAAAGAAAAAAAAAAAGACAAAATGTGATTGACAAAAAAATAAAATTATTTTCTAGTAGGGCTAATAAATGGTGTAAGAGACTAAAGCAGTCATCCGGTATCGAACCTGCGACCTTCCAGTTGCAGGATGACGCCTTACCGATTGAGCCGTCCGGGCTTCGTCGTGCTCCGTATTAAAAATTATAAGTACAAAAAATGCACCTTCCTTATGACTGGTTTAATTTTAATGAAATCTGCATTTAGAATAATTAGGAAAAACCAGAGTTTAATACCTCATCCAAGCCGATATTTCCCATTTGAAAAGAAAAAAATAAAGACAAAATGTGATTGACAAAAAAATAAAACAATAAATTTCTTTTCTAGTAGGGCTAATAAATGGTGTAAGAGACTAAAGCGGTCAGCCGGTATCTAACCTGCGACCTTTCGGTTGCAAGATGACGCCTTACCGATTGAGCCGTCCGGGCTTCGTCAGGCTTCGTATTTAAAATTATAAATACAAAAAATGCACCTTCCTTTTTACTGGTTTAATTTTAATGAAAACTGCATTTAGAATAATTAGGAAAAACCAGAGTTTAATGCCTCATCCAAACCGATGTTTATCGTTGAAAAGAAAAAAATAAAGACAAAATGTGATTGACAAAAAAATAAAATTATTTTCTAGTAGGGCTAATAAATGGTGTAAGAGACTAAAGCAGTCATCCGGTATCGAACCTGCGACCTTCCAGTTGCAGGATGACGCCTTACCGATTGAGCCGTCCGGGCTTCGTCGTGCTCCGTATTAAAAATTATAAGTACAAAAAATGCACCTTCCTTATGACTGGTTTAATTTTAATGAAATCTGCATTTAGAATAATTAGGAAAAACCAGAGTTTAATACCTCATCCAAGCCGATATTTCCCATTTGAAAAGAAAAAAATAAAGACAAAATGTGATTGACAAAAAAATAAAACAATAAATTTCTTTTCTAGTAGGGCTAATAAATAGTGTAAGAGACTAAAGCGGTCAGCCGGTATCGAACCTGCGACCTTCCGGTTGCAGGATGACGCCTTACCGATTGAGCCGTCCGGGCTTCGTCAGGCTTCGTATTTAAAATTATAAATACAAAAAATGCACCTTCCTTTTTACTGGTTTAATTTTAATGAAAACTGCATTTAGAATAATTAGGAAAAACCAGAGTTTAATGCCTCATCCAAACCGATGTTTATCGTTGAAAAGAAAAAAATAAAGACAAAATGTGATTGACAAAAAAATAAAATTATTTTCTAGTAGGGCTAATAAATGGTGTAAGAGACTAAAGCAGTCAGCCGGTATCGAACCTGCGACCTTCCGGTTGCAGGATGACGCGTTACCGATTGAGCCGTCCGGGCTTCGTCATGCTCCGTATTAAAAATTATAAATACAAAAAATGCACCTTCCTTATGACTGGTTTAATTTTAATGAAATCTGCATTTAGAATAATTAGGAAAAACCAGAGTTTAATACCTCATCCAAGCCGATGTTTCCCATTTGAAAAGAAAAAAATAAAGACAAAATGTGATTAACAAAAAAATAAAACAATAAATTTCTTTTCTAGTAGGGCTAATAAATGGTGTAAGAGACTAAAGCGGTCAGCCGGTATCGAACCTGCGACCTTTCGGTTGCAGGATGACGCCTTACCGATTGAGCCGTCCGGGCTTCGTCAGGCTCCGTATTAAAAATTATAAATACAAAAAATGCACCTTCCTTATGACTGGTTTAATTTTAATGAAAACTGCATTTAGAATAATTTGGTAAAACCAGAGTTTAATGCCTCACCCAAGCCGATGTTTCCGTTGAAAAGAAAAAAATAAAGACAAAATACAAAACAATAAATTTCTTTTCTAGTAGGGCTAATAAATGGTGTAAGAGACTAAAGCGGTCAGCCGGTATCGAACCTGCGACCTTCCGGTTGCAGGATGACGCCTTACCGATTGAGCCGTCCGGGCTTCGTCAGGCTTCGTATTTAAAATTATAAATACAAAAAATGCACCTTCCTTTTTACTGGTTTAATTTTAATGAAAACTGCATTTAGAATAATTAGGAAAAACCAGAGTTTAATGCCTCATCCAAACCGATGTTTATCGTTGAAAAGAAAAAAATAAAGACAAAATGTGATTGACAAAAAAATAAAATTATTTTCTAGTAGGGCTAATAAATGGTGTAAGAGACTAAAGCAGTCAGCCGGTATCGAACCTGCGACCTTCCGGTTGCAGGATGACGCCTTACCGATTGAGCCGTCCGGGCTTCGTCAGGCTTCGTATTTAAAATTATAAATACAAAAAATGCACCTTCCTTTTTACTGGTTTAATTTTAATGAAAACTGCATTTAGAATAATTAGGAAAAACCAGAGTTTAATGCCTCATCCAAACCGATGTTTATCGTTGAAAAGAAAAAAAATAAAGACAAAATGTGATTGACAAAAAAATAAAACAATAAATTTCTTTTCTAGTAGGGCTAATAAATGGTGTAAGAGACTAAAGCAGTCATCCGGTATCGAACCTGCGACCTTCCAGTTGCAGGATGACGCCATACCGATTGAGCCGTCCGGGCTTCGTCGTGCTCCGTATTAAAAATTATAAGTACAAAAAATGCACCTTCCTTATGACTGGTTTAATTTTAATGAAAACTGCATATAGAATAATTTGGAAAAACCAGAGTTTAATGCCTCACCCAAGCCGATGTTTCCGTTGAAAAGAAAAAAATAAAGAGAAAATGTGATTGACAAAAAACAAAACAATAAATTTCTTTTCTAGTAGGGCTAATAAATGGTGTAAGAGACTAAAGCGGTCAGCCGGTATCGAACCTGCGACCTTCCGGTTGCAGGATGACGCCTTACCGATTGAGCCGTCCGGGCTTCGTCAGGCTTCGTATTTAAAATTATAAATACAAAAAATGCACCTTCCTTTTTACTGGTTTAATTTTAATGAAAACTGCATTTAGAATAATTAGGAAAAACCAGAGTTTAATGCCTCATCCAAACCGATGTTTATCGTTGAAAAGAAAAAAATAAAGACAAAATGTGATTGACAAAAAAATAAAATTATTTTCTAGTAGGGCTAATAAATGGTGTAAGAGACTAAAGCAGTCAGCCGGTATCGAACCTGCGACCTTCCGGTTGCAGGATGACGCCTTACCGATTGAGTCGTCCGGGCTTCGTCATGCTCCGTATTAAAAATTATAAATACAAAAAATGCACCTTCCTTATGACTGGTTTAATTTTAATGAAATCTGCGTTTAGAATAATTTGGAAAAACCATAGTTTAATGGCTCATCCAAGCCGATGTTTCCGTTTAAAAGAAAAAAATAAAGACAAAATGTGATTGACAAAAAACAAAACAATAAATTTCTTTTCTAGTAGGGCTAATAAATGGTGTAAGAGACTAAAGCGGTCAGCCGGTATCGAACCTGCGACCTTTCGGTTGCAAGATGACGCCTTACCGATTGAGCCGTCCGGGCTTCGTCAGGCTTCGTATTTAAAATTATAAATACAAAAAATGCACCTTCCTTTTTACTGGTTTAATTTTAATGAAAACTGCATTTAGAATAATTAGGAAAAACCAGAGTTTAATGCCTCATCCAAACCGATGTTTTTCGTTGAAAAGAAAAAAATAAAGACAAAATGTGATTGACAAAAAAATAAAATTATTTTCTAGTAGGGCAAATAAATGGTGTAAGAGACTAAAGCAGTCATCCGGTATCGAACCTGCGACCTTCCAGTTGCAGGATGACGCCTTACCGATTGAGCCGTCCGGGCTTCGTCGTGCTCCGTATTAAAAATTATAAGTACAAAAAATGCACCTTCCTTATGACTGGTTTAATTTTATTGAAATCTGCATTTAGAATAATTAGGAAAAACCAGAGTTTAATACCTCATCCAAGCCGATATTTCCCATTTGAAAAGAAAAAAATAAAGACAAAATGTGATTGACAAAAAAATAAAACAATAAATTTCTTTTCTAGTAGGGCTAATAAATGGTGTAAGAGACGAAAGCGGTCAGCCGGTATCGAACCTGCGACCTTCCGGTTGCAGGATGACGCCTTACCAATTGAGCCGTCCAGGCTTCGTCAGGCTCCGTATTTAAAATTATAAATACAAAAAATGCATCTTCCTTTTTACTGGTTTAATTTAAATGAAAACTGCATTTAGAATAATTAGGAAAAACCAGAGTTTAATGCCTCATCCAAACCGATGTTTATCGTTGAAAAGAAAAAAATAAAGACAAAATGTGATTGACAAAAAAATAAAATTATTTTCTAGTAGGGCTAATAAATGGTGTAAGAGACTAAAGCAGTCAGCCGGTATCGAACCTGCAACCTTCCGGTTGCAGGATTACGCGTTACCGATTGAGCCGTCCGGGCTTCGTCATGCTCCGTATTAAAAATTATAAATACAAAAAATGCACCTTCCTTATGACTGGTTTAATTTTAATGAAATCTGCATTTAGAATAATTAGGAAAAACCAGAGTTTAATACCTCATCCAAGCCGATGTTTCCCATTTGAAAAGAAAAAAATAAAGACAAAATGTGATTAACAAAAAAATAAAACAATAAATTTCTTTTCTAGTAGGGCTAATAAATGGTGTAAGAGACTAAAGCGGTCAGCCGGTATCGAACCTGCGACCTTTCGGTTGCAGGATGACGCCTTACCGATTGAGCCGTCCGGGCTTCGTCAGGCTCCGTATTAAAAATTATAAATACAAAAAATGCACCTTCCTTATGACTGGTTTAATTTTAATGAAAACTGCATTTAGAATAATTTGGTAAAACCAGAGTTTAATGCCTCACCCAAGCCGATGTTTCCGTTGAAAAGAAAAAAATAAAGACAAAATACAAAACAATAAATTTCTTTTCTAGTAGGGCTAATAAATGGTGTAAGAGACTAAAGCGGTCAGCCGGTATCGAACCTGCGACCTTCCGGTTGCAGGATGACGCCTTACCGATTGAGCCGTCCGGGCTTCGTCAGGCTTCGTATTTAAAATTATAAATACAAAAAATGCACCTTCCTTTTTACTGGTTTAATTTTAATGAAAACTGCATTTAGAATAATTAGGAAAAACCAGAGTTTAATGCCTCATCCAAACCGATGTTTATCGTTGAAAAGAAAAAAATAAAGACAAAATGTGATTGACAAAAAAATAAAATTATTTTCTAGTAGGGCTAATAAATGGTGTAAGAGACTAAAGCAGTCAGCCGGTATCGAACCTGCGACCTTCCGGTTGCAGGATGACGCCTTACCGATTGAGCCGTCCGGGCTTCGTCAGGCTTCGTATTTAAAATTATAAATACAAAAAATGCACCTTCCTTTTTACTGGTTTAATTTTAATGAAAACTGCATTTAGAATAATTAGGAAAAACCAGAGTTTAATGCCTCATCCAAACCGATGTTTATCGTTGAAAAGAAAAAAAATAAAGACAAAATGTGATTGACAAAAAAATAAAACAATAAATTTCTTTTCTAGTAGGGCTAATAAATGGTGTAAGAGACTAAAGCAGTCATCCGGTATCGAACCTGCGACCTTCCAGTTGCAGGATGACGCCATACCGATTGAGCCGTCCGGGCTTCGTCGTGCTCCGTGTTAAAAATTATAAGTACAAAAAATGCACCTTCCTTATGACTGGTTTAATTTTAATGAAATCTGCATTTAGAATAATTAGGAAAAACCAGAGTTTAATACCTCATCCAAGCCGATATTTCCCATTTGAAAAGAAAAAAATAAAGACAAAATGTGATTGACAAAAAACAAAACAATAAACTTCTTTTCTAGTAGGGCTAATAAATGGTGTAAGAGACTAAAGTGGTCAGCCGGTATCGAACCTGCGACCTTTCGGGTGCAAGATGACGCCTTACCGATTGAGCCGTCCGGGCTTCGTCAGGCTTCGTATTTAAAATTATAAATACAAAAAATGCACCTTCCTTTTTACTGGTTTAATTTTAATGAAAACTGCATTTAGAATAATTAGGAAAAACCAGAGTTTAATGCCTCATCCAAACCGATGTTTATCGTTGAAAAGAAAAAAATAAAGACAAAATGTGATTGACAAAAAAATAAAATTATTTTCTAGTAGGGCTAATAAATGGTGTAAGAGACTAAAGCAGTCAGCCGGTATCGAACCTGCGACCTTCCGGTTGCAGGATGACGCCTTACCGATTGAGCCGTCCGGGCTTCGTCAGGCTTCGTATTTAAAATTATAAATACAAAAAATGCACCTTCCTTTTTACTGGTTTAATTTTAATGAAAACTGCATTTAGAATAATTAGGAAAAACCAGAGTTTAATGCCTCATCCAAACCGATGTTTATCGTTGAAAAGAAAAAAAATAAAGACAAAATGTGATTGACAAAAAAATAAAACAATAAATTTCTTTTCTAGTAGGGCTAATAAATGGTGTAAGAGACTAAAGCAGTCATCCGGTATCGAACCTGCGACCTTCCAGTTGCAGGATGACGCCATACCGATTGAGCCGTCCGGGCTTCGTCGTGCTCCGTATTAAAAATTATAAGTACAAAAAATGCACCTTCCTTATGACTGGTTTAATTTTAATGAAAACTGCATATAGAATACTTTGGAAAAACCAGAGTTTAATGCCTCACCCAAGCCGATGTTTCCGTTGAAAAGAAAAAAATAAAGAGAAAATGTGATTGACAAAAAACAAAACAATAAATTTCTTTTCTAGTAGGGCTAATAAATGGTGTAAGAGACTAAAGCGGTCAGCCGGTATCGAACCTGCGACCTTCCGGTTGCAGGATGACGCCTTACCGATTGAGCCGTCCGGGCTTCGTCAGGCTTCGTATTTAAAATTATAAATACAAAAAATGCACCTTCCTTTTTACTGGTTTAATTTTAATGAAAACTGCATTTAGAATAATTAGGAAAAACCAGAGTTTAATGCCTCATCCAAACCGATGTTTATCGTTGAAAAGAAAAAAATAAAGACAAAATGTGATTGACAAAAAAATAAAATTATTTTCTAGTAGGGCTAATAAATGGTGTAAGAGACTAAAGCAGTCAGCCGGTATCGAACCTGCGACCTTCCGGTTGCAGGATGACGCCTTACCGATTGAGTCGTCCGGGCTTCGTCATGCTCCGTATTAAAAATTATAAATACAAAAAATGCACCTTCCTTATGACTGGTTTAATTTTAATGAAATCTGCGTTTAGAATAATTTGGAAAAACCATAGTTTAATGGCTCATCCAAGCCAATGTTTCCGTTTAAAAGAAAAAAATAAAGACAAAATGTGATTGACAAAAAACAAAACAATAAATTTCTTTTCTAGTAGGGCTAATAAATGGTGTAAGAGACTAAAGCGGTCAGCCGGTATCGAACCTGCGACCTTTCGGTTGCAAGATGACGCCTTACCGATTGAGCCGTCCGGGCTTCGTCAGGCTTCGTATTTAAAATTATAAATACAAAAAATGCACCTTCCTTTTTACTGGTTTAATTTTAATGAAAACTGCATTTAGAATAATTAGGAAAAACCAGAGTTTAATGCCTCATCCAAACCGATGTTTATCGTTGAAAAGAAAAAAATAAAGACAAAATGTGATTGACAAAAAAATAAAATTATTTTCTAGTAGGGCTAATAAATGGTGTAAGAGACTAAAGCAGTCATCCGGTATCGAACCTGCGACCTTCCAGTTGCAGGATGACGCCTTACCGATTGAGCCGTCCGGGCTTCGTCGTGCTCCGTATTAAAAATTATAAATACAAAAAATGCACCTTCCTTATGACTGGTTTAATTTTAATGAAAACTGCATTTAGAATAATTTGGTAAAACCAGAGTTTAATGCCTCACCCAAGCCGATGTTTCCGTTGAAAAGAAAAAAATAAAGACAAAATACAAAACAATAAATTTCTTTTCTAGTAGGGCTAATAAATGGTGTAAGAGACTAAAGCGGTCAGCCGGTATCGAACCTGCGACCTTCCGGTTGCAGGATGACGCCTTACCGATTGAGCCGTCCGGGCTTCGTCAGGCTTCGTATTTAAAATTATAAATACAAAAAATGCACCTTCCTTTTTACTGGTTTAATTTTAATGAAAACTGCATTTAGAATAATTAGGAAAAACCAGAGTTTAATGCCTCATCCAAACCGATGTTTATCGTTGAAAAGAAAAAAATAAAGACAAAATGTGATTGACAAAAAAATAAAATTATTTTCTAGTAGGGCTAATAAATGGTGTAAGAGACTAAAGCAGTCAGCCGGTATCGAACCTGCGACCTTCCGGTTGCAGGATGACGCCTTACCGATTGAGCCGTCCGGGCTTCGTCAGGCTTCGTATTTAAAATTATAAATACAAAAAATGCACCTTCCTTTTTACTGGTTTAATTTTAATGAAAACTGCATTTAGAATAATTAGGAAAAACCAGAGTTTAATGCCTCATCCAAACCGATGTTTATCGTTGAAAAGAAAAAAAATAAAGACAAAATGTGATTGACAAAAAAATAAAACAATAAATTTCTTTTCTAGTAGGGCTAATAAATGGTGTAAGAGACTAAAGCAGTCATCCGGTATCGAACCTGCGACCTTCCAGTTGCAGGATGACGCCATACCGATTGAGCCGTCCGGGCTTCGTCGTGCTCCGTGTTAAAAATTATAAGTACAAAAAATGCACCTTCCTTATGACTGGTTTAATTTTAATGAAATCTGCATTTAGAATAATTAGGAAAAACCAGAGTTTAATACCTCATCCAAGCCGATATTTCCCATTTGAAAAGAAAAAAATAAAGACAAAATGTGATTGACAAAAAACAAAACAATAAACTTCTTTTCTAGTAGGGCTAATAAATGGTGTAAGAGACTAAAGTGGTCAGCCGGTATCGAACCTGCGACCTTTCGGGTGCAAGATGACGCCTTACCGATTGAGCCGTCCGGGCTTCGTCAGGCTTCGTATTTAAAATTATAAATACAAAAAATGCACCTTCCTTTTTACTGGTTTAATTTTAATGAAAACTGCATTTAGAATAATTAGGAAAAACCAGAGTTTAATGCCTCATCCAAACCGATGTTTATCGTTGAAAAGAAAAAAATAAAGACAAAATGTGATTGACAAAAAAATAAAATTATTTTCTAGTAGGGCTAATAAATGGTGTAAGAGACTAAAGCAGTCATCCGGTATCGAACCTGCGACCTTCCAGTTGCAGGATGACGCCTTACCGATTGAGCCGTCCGGGCTTCGTCGTGCTCCGTATTAAAAATTATAAGTACAAAAAATGCACCTTCCTTATGACTGGTTTAATTTTAATGAAATCTGCATTTAGAATAATTAGGAAAAACCAGAGTTTAATACCTCATCCAAGCCGATATTTCCCATTTGAAAAGAAAAAAATAAAGACAAAATGTGATTGACAAAAAAATAAAACAATAAATTTCTTTTCTAGTAGGGCTAATAAATGGTGTAAGAGACTAAAGCGGTCAGCCGGTATCGAACCTGCGACCTTTCGGTTGCAGGATGACGCCTTACCGATTGAGCCGTCCGGGCTTCGTCAGGCTCCGTATTAAAAATTATAAATACAAAAAATGCACCTTCCTTATGACTGGTTTAATTTTAATGAAAACTGCATTTAGAATAATTTGGAAAAACCAGAGTTTAATGCCTCACCCAAGCCGATGTTTCCGTTGAAAAGAAAAAAATAAATACAAAATATGATTGACAAAAAACAAAACAATTAATTTCTTTTCTAGTAGGGCTAATAAATGGTGTAAGAGACTAAAGCGGTCAGCCGGTATCGAACCTGCGACCTTCCGGTTGCAGGATGACGCCTTACCGATTGAGCCGTCCGGGCTTCGTCAGGCTTCGTATTTAAAATTATAAATACAAAAAATGCACCTTCCTTTTTACTGGTTTAATTTTAATGAAAACTGCATTTAGAATAATTAGGAAAAACCAGAGTTTAATGCCTCATCCAAACCGATGTTTATCGTTGAAAAGAAAAAAATAAAGACAAAATGTGATTGACAAAAAAATAAAATTATTTTCTAGTAGGGCTAATAAATGGTGTAAGAGACTAAAGCAGTCAGCCGGTATCGAACCTGCGACCTTCCGGTTGCAGGATGACGCGTTACCGATTGAGCCGTCCGGGCTTCGTCATGCTCCGTATTAAAAATTATAAATACAAAAAATGCACCTTCCTTATGACTGGTTTAATTTTAATGAAAACTGCATATAGAATAATTTGGAAAAACCAGAGTTTAATGCCTCACCCAAGCCGATGTTTCCGTTGAAAAGAAAAAAATAAAGACAAAATGTGATTGACAAAAAACAAAACAATAAATTTCTTTTCTAGTAGGGCTAATAAATGGTGTAAGAGACTAAAGCGGTCAGCCGGTATCGAACCTGCGACCTTCCGGTTGCAGGATGACGCCTTACCGATTGAGCCGTCCGGGCTTCGTCAGGCTTCGTATTTAAAATTATAAATGCAAAAAATGCACCTTCCTTTTTACTGGTTTAATTTTAATGAAAACTGCATTTAGAATAATTAGGAAAAACCAGAGTTTAATGCCTCATCCAAACCGATGTTTATCGTTGAAAAGAAAAAAATAAAGACAAAATGTGATTGACAAAAAAATAAAATTATTTTCTAGTAGGGCTAATAAATGGTGTAAGAGACTAAAGCAGTCAGCCGGTATCGAACCTGCGACCTTCCGGTTGCAGGATGACGCCTTACCGATTGAGTCGTCCGGGCTTCGTCATGCTCCGTATTAAACACTTTGAAATCTTCGTGTCGAAAAATTAAACTGACTCAGAATTTTCTTCCCTACATAAATAATCAATAATTGCAAAGGAAAGAAATTGAAAAAAAAAAAAGAATTTTCAAATTAGAAAAGAAATATATACATTGAAGATATTCGCTCCGGCTGGGACTCGAACCCAGGCCACTCGCTTGGAAGACCAGCGGTCCAGCCATTAGGCTATCGGAGTTCTGTCGAGCGGAGTCTTACTGCCTGACTGATACTGCCTGACTGACCGACTGACTCACTGACTGACTGATACTGACTGACTGACTCACTGACTGACCGAGACTGACTGACTAACTGCCTGACTGACTGAGACTGGACTGACTGACTGACTGACTGACTAACTGACTGACTGAGACTGACTGACTGACTGCTTGACTCTCTGACTGGCTATTTCACTGACTGACTGAATGACTAAATGACTGACTGACACTGACTGACTGACTGCTTGACTACCTGACTGACTGCTTGACTGACTGGACAGGACTGACCGACTGACTGACTGACAGACTGACTGAATAAGGATGACTGACAGACTGACTGAATAAGGCTGACCGACTGACTGACTGCCTGACTGACTGACTGACTGAATGACTGACTGACTGACTGACCGAGTCTGACTGACTGACTGACTGAGACTGGACTGGACTGACTGACTGACTGACTGACTGAGACTGACTGACTGCTTTAGTGACTAACTGACTGCACAGGACTGACCGACTGACTGACTGACTGACTGCCTGACTGACTGACTGACTGAATGACTGACTGACTGAGACTAAATGACTGACTGCTTGACTGACTGGCTGAAGGACTAACTGACTGACTGATTGACTGTCAGACTGACTGACTGACTTCGCAAAAGGGAAAAATAAAAAAAAAAGAATTATAAATTAGAAAAAAATATTTGCATTTAAGATTTCCTTTCCGGCTGGGATTTGAACCCAGGGCGACACTCATGGAAGCCCAACGCTCTCGCCAATATTCTATCGGATCTCTGTTGATCGGTGTCTTAATTATAATAAAAACAAAAAATGCACCTTAGTAATTACTGATCTAAAATCTTTGAAATCCAAAGGTCGAATGATTAAACTGACTCAGAATTTTCTTCCGTACATAAATAATCCATATTTGCAAAAGAAAGAAATTGAAAAAAAAAGAATCTTTAAATTAGAAGAGAAATATATACATGGAAGATTTTCGTTCCGGCCGGGACTCGAACCCAGTACCACGCGCTTGGAACCCAACGGTCTAGCCATTAGGCTATCGGAGCTCTGTCGATGGAAGTCTTAAATATAATAAAAACAAAAAATGCACCTTGGTAATTATTGATTCAAACACTTTGAAATTTACAGGTCGAATAATTAAACTGACTCAGAATTTTTCTCCCTACATAAATAATCAATATTCGCAAAAGAGAAACATTAAAAAAAAAAGAAGAAGAAATTTCAAATTAGAAACTAAAAGTATACATTGAAGATTTTCGTTCAGGCTGGGACTCGAACCCAGGGCCACTCGCTTGGAAGCCTAACACTCAAGCCATTAGTCTATGGGAGCTCTGTCGGTGGGTGTTTTAAATATAGTAAAAACAAAAAATGCACCTTGGTAATTGTTTATTTAAACACTTTGAAATCTTCGTGTCGAAAAATTAAACTGACTCAGAATTTTCTTCCCTACATAAATAATCAATAATTGCAAAGGAAAGAAATTGAAAAAAAAGAATAATTTTCAAATTAGAAAAGAAATATATACATTGAAGATATTCGCTCCAGCTGGGACTCGAACCCAGGCCACTCGCTTGGAAGACCAGCGGTCTAGCCATTAGGCTATCGGAGTTCTGTCGAGCGGAGTCTTACTGCCTGACTGATACTGCCTGACTGACAGACTGACTCACTGACTGACTGATACTGACTGACTGACTCACTGACTGACCGAGACTGACTGACTAACTGCCTGACTGACTGAGACTGGACTGACTGACTGACTGACTGACTGACTGACTAACTGACTGACTGAGACTGACTGACTGACTGCTTGACTCTCTGACTGGCTATTTCACTGACTGACTGAATGACTAAATGACTGACTGACACTGACTGACTGACTGCTTGACTACCTGACTGACTGCTTGACTGACTAACTGACTGGACAGGACTGACCGACTGACTGACTGACAGCCTGACTGAATAAGGATGACTGACAGACTGACTGAATAAGGCTGACTGACTGACTGACTGACAGACTGACTGAATAAGGCTGACCGACTGACTGACTGCCTGACTGATTGACTGACTGAATGACTGACTAACTGACTGACTGAGACTGGACTGGACTGACTGACTGACTGACTGACTGAGACTGACTGACTGCTTTAGTGACTAACTGACTGCACAGGACTGACCGACTGACTGACTGACTGACTGACTGCCTGACTGACTGACTGACTGAATGACTGACTGACTGAGACTAAATGACTGACTGCTTGACTGACTGGCTGAAGGACTAACTGACTGACTGAGTGACTGACTGACTGGACTGACTGACTGAGACTGAATGACTGAGTGCTTGACTGATTGACTGTCAGACTGACTGACTGACTTCGCAAAAGGGAAAAATAAAAAAAAAGAATTATAAAATTAGAAAAAAATATTTGCATTTAAGATTTCCTTTCCGGCTGGGACTTGAACCCAGGGCGACACTCATGGAAGCCCAACGCTCTCGCCAATATACTATCGGATCTCTGTTGATCGGTGTCTTAATTATAATAAAAACAAAAAATGCACCTTAGTAATTATTGATCTAAAATCTTTGAAATCTAAAGGTCGAATGATTAAACTGACTCAGAATTTTCTTCCGTACATAAATAATCCATATTTGCAAAAGAAAGAAATTGAAAAAAAAAAAAATCTTCAAATTAGAAGAGAAATATATACATGGAAGATTTTCGTTCCGGCCGGGACTCGAACCCAGTACCACGCGCTTGGAACCCAACGGTCTAGCCATTAGGCTATCGGAACTCTGTCGATGGAAGTCTTAAATATAATAAAAACAAAAAATGCACCTTGGTAATTATTGATTCAAACACTTTGAAATTTACAGGTCGAATAATTAAACTGACTCAGAATTTTTCTCCCTACATAAATAATCAATATTCGCAAAAGAGAAAAATTAAAAAAAAAAGAAGAAGAAATTTCAAATTAGAAACTAAAAGTATACATTGAAGATTTTCGTTCAGGCTGGGACTCGAACCCAGGGCCACTCGCTTGGAAGCCTAACACTCTAGCCATTAGTCTATGGGAGCTCTGTCGGTGGGAGTTTTAAATATAATAAAAACAAAAAATGCACCTTGGTAATTGTTTATTTAAACACTTTGAAATCTTCGTGTAGAAAAATTAAACTGACTCAGAATTTTCTTCCCTACATAAATAATCAATAATTGCAAAGGAAAGAAATTGAAAAAAAAAGAATTTTCAAATTAGAAAAGAAATATATACATTGAAGATATTCGCTCCGGCTGGGACTCGAACCCAGGCCACTAGCTTGGAAGACCAGCGGTCTAGCCATTAGGCTATCGGAGTTCTGTCGAGCGGAGTCTTACTGCCTGACTGATACTGCCTGACTGACAGACTGACTCACTGACTGACTGATACTGACTGACTGACTCACTGACTGACCGAGACTGACTGACTAACTGCCTGACTGACTGAGACTGGACTGACTGACTGACTGACTGACTGACTGACTAACTGACTGACTGAGACTGACTGACTGACTGCCTGACTCTCTGACTGGCTATTTCACTGACTGACTGAATGACTAAATGACTGACTGACACTGACTGACTGACTGCTTGACTACCTGACTGACTGCTTGACTGACTAACTGACTGGACAGGACTGACCGACTGACTGACTGACAGACTGACTGAATAAGGATGACTGACAGACTGACTGAATAAGGCTGACTGACTGACTGACTGACAGACTGACTGAATAAGGCTGACCGACTGACTGACTGCCTGACTGACTGACTGACTGAATGACTGACTGACTGACTGACCGAGACTGACTGACTGACTGACTGAGACTGGACTGGACTGACTGACTGACTGACTGACTGAGACTGACTGACTGCTTTAGTGACTAACTGACTGCACAGGACTGACCGACTGGCTGACTGACTGACTGCCTGACTGACTGACTGACTGAATGACTGACTGACTGAGACTAAATGACTGACTGCTTGACTGACTGGCTGAAGGACTAACTGACTGACTGAGTGACTGACTGACTGGACTGACTGACTGAGTGACTGACTGACTGGACTGACTGACTGAGACTGAATGACTGAGTGCTTGACTGATTGACTGTCAGACTGACTGACTGACTTCGCAAAAGGGAAAAATAAAAAAAAAAGAATTATAAAATTAGAAAAAAATATTTGCATTTAAGATTTCCTTTCCGGCTGGGATTTGAACCCAGGGCGACACTCATGGAAGCCCAACGCTCTCGCCAATATACTATCGGATCTCTGTTGATCGGTGTCTTAATTATAATAAAAACAAAAAATGCACTTTAGTAATTATTGATCTAAAATCTTTGAAATCTAAAGGTCGAATGATTAAACTGACTCAGAATTTTCTTCCGTACATAAATAATCCATATTTGCAAAAGAAAGAAATTGAAAAAAAAAAGAATCTTCAAATTAGAAGAGAAATATATACATGGAAGATTTTCGTTCCGGCCGGGACTCGAACCCAGTACCACGCGCTTGGAACCCAACGGTCTAGCCATTAGGCTATCGGAGCTCTGTCGATGGAAGTCTTAAATATAATAAAAACAAAAAATGCACCTTGGTAATTATTGATTCAAACACTTTGAAATTTACAGGTCGAATAATTAAACTGACTCAGAATTTTTCTCCCTACATAAATAATCAATATTCGCAAAAGAGAAAAATTAAAAAAAAAAGAAGAAGAAATTTCAAATTAGAAACTAAAAGTATACATTGAAGATTTTCGTTCAGGCTGGGACTCGAACCCAGGGCCACTCGCTTGGAAGCCTAACACTCTAGCCATTAGTCTATGGGAGCTCTGTCGGTGGGAGTTTTAAATATAATAAAAACAAAAAATGCACCTTGGTAATTGTTTATTTAAACACTTTGAAATCTTCGTGTCGAAAAATTAAACTGACTCAGAATTTTCTTCCCTACATAAATAATCAATAATTGCAAAGGAAAGAAATTGAAAAAAAAAAGAATTTTCAAATTAGAAAAGAAATATATACATTGAAGATATTCGCTCCGGCTGGGACTCGAACCCAGGCCACTCGCTTGGAAGACCAGCGGTCTAGCCATTAGGCTATCGGAGCTCTGTCGAGCGGAGTCTTACTGCCTGACTGATACTGCCTGACTGACAGACTGACTCACTGACTAACTGATACTGACTGACTGACTCACTGACTGACCGAGACTGACTGACTGACTGACTGACTGACTAACTGACTGACTGAGACTGACTGACTGACTGCTTGACTCTCTGACTGGCTATTTCACTGACTGACTGAATGACTAAATGACTGACTGACACTGACTGACTGACTGCTTGACTACCTGACTGACTGCTTGACTGAATAACTGACTGGACAGGACTGACCAAATGACTGACTGACAAACTGACTGAATAAGGATGACTGACAGACTGACTGAATAAGGCTGACTGACTGACTGACTGACAGACTGACTGAATAAGGCTGACCGACTGACTGACTGAGACTGACTGACTGACTGACTGAATGACTGACTGACTGACTGACCGAGACTGACTGACTGACTGACTGAGACTGGACAGGACTGACTGACTGACTGACTGACTGAGACTGACTGACTGCTTTAGTGACTAACTGACTGAACAGGACTGACCGACTGACTGACTGACTGACTGCCTGACTTTCTGACTGACTGAATGACTGACTGACTGAGACTAAATGACTGACTGCTTGACTGACTGGCTGAAGGACTAACTGACTGACTGAGTGACTGACTGACTGGACTGACTGACTGAGACTGAATGACTGAGTGCTTGACTGATTGACTGTCAGACTGACTGACTGACTTCGCAAAAGGGAAAAATAAAAAAAAAAGAATTATAAAATTAGAAAAAAATATTTGCATTTAAGATTTCCTTTCCGGCTGGGATTTGAACCCAGGGCGACACTCATGGAAGCCCAACGCTCTCGCCAATATACTATCGGATCTCTGTTGAACGGGGTCTTAATTATAATAAAAACAAAAAATGCACCTTAGTAATTATTGATCTAAAATCTTTGAAATCTAAAGGTCGAATGATTAAACTGACTCAGAATTTTCTTCCGTACATAAATAATCCATATTTGCAAAAGAAAGAAATTGAAAAAAAAAAAGAATCTTCAAATTAGAAGAGAAATATATACATGGAAGATTTTCGTTCCGGCCGGGACTCGAACCCAGTTCCACGCGCTTGGAACCCAACGGTCTAGCCATTAGGCTATCGGAGCTCTGTCGATGGAAGTCTTAAATATAATAAAAACAAAAAATGCACCTTGGTAATTATTGATTCACACACTTTGAAATTTACAGGTCGAATAATTAAACTGACTCAGAATTTTTCTCCCTACATAAATAATCAATATTCGCAAAAGAGAAAAATTTAAAAAAAAAGAAGAAGAAATTTCAAATTAGAAACTAAAAGTATACATTGAAGATTTTCGTTCAGGCTGGGACTCGAACCCAGGGCCACTCGCTTGGAAGCCTAACATTCTAGCCATTAGTCTATGGGAGCTCTGTCGGTGGGAGTTTTAAATATAATAAAAACAAAAAATGCACCTTGGTAATTGTTTATTTAAACACTTTGAAATCTTCGTGTCGAAAAATTAAACTGACTCAGAATTTTCTTCCCTACATAAATAATCAATAATTGCAAAGGAAAGAAATTGAAAAAAAAAAGAATTTTCAAATTAGAAAAGAAATATATACATTGAAGATATTCGCTCCGGCTGGGGCTCGAACCCAGGCCACTCGCTTGGAAGACCAGCGGTCTAGCCATTAGGCTATCGGAGTTCTGTCGAGCGGAGTCTTACTGCCTGACTGATACTGCCTGACTGACAGACTGACTCACTGATACTGACTGACTGACTCACTGACTGACCGAGACTGACTGACTAACTGCCTGACTGACTGAGACTGGACTGACTGACTGACTGACTGACTGGCTGACTAACTGACTGACTGAGACTGACTGACTGACTGCTTGACTCTCTGACTGGCTATTTCACTGACTGACTGAATGACTAAATGACTGACTGACACTGACTGACTGACTGCTTGACTACCTGACTGACTGCTTGACTGACTAACTGACTGGACAGGACTGACCGACTGACTGACTGACAGACTGACTGAATAAGGATGACTGACAGACTGACTGAATAAGGCTGACTGACTGACTGACTGACAGACTGACTGAATAAGGCTGACCGACTGAATGACTGCCTGCCTGACTGACTGACTGAATGACTGACTGACTGACTGACCGAGACTGACTGACTGACCGAGACTGACTGACTGACTGACTGAGACTGGACTGGACTGAGACTGACTGACTGCTTTAGTGACTAACTGACTGCACAGGACTGACCGACTGACTGCAGACTGACTGCCTGACTGACTGACTGACTGAATGACTGACTGACTGAGACTAAATGACTGACTGCTTGACTGACTGGCTGAAGGACTAACTGACTGACTGAGTGACTGACTGACTGGACTGACTGACTGAGACTGAATGACTGAGTGCTTGACTGATTGACTGTCAGACTGACTGACTGACTTCGGAAAAGGGAAAAAAAAAAAAAAAGAATTATAAAATTAGAAAAAAATATTTGCATTTAAGATTTCCTTTCCGGCTGGGATTTGAACCCAGGGCGACACTCATGGAAGCCCAACGCTCTCGCCAATATAATATCGGATCTCTGTTGATCGGTGTCTTAATTATAATAAAAACAAAAAATGCACCTTAGTAATTATTGATCTAAAATCTTTGAAATCTAAAGGTCGAATGATTAAACTGACTCAGAATTTTCTTCCGTACATAAATAATCCATATTTGCAAAAGAAAGAAATTGAAAAAAAAAGAACTTCAAATTAGAAGAGAAATATATACATGGAAGATTTTCGTTCCGGCCGGGACTCGAACCCAGTACCACGCGCTTGGAACCCAACGGTCTAGCCATTAGGCTATCGGAGCTCTGTCGATGGAAGTCTTAAATATAATAAAAACAAAAAATGCACCTTGGTAATTATTGATTCAAACACTTTGAAATTTACAGGTCGAATAATTAAACTGACTCAGAATTTTTCTCCCTACATAAATAATCAATATTCGCAAAAGAGAAAAATTAAAAAAAAAAGAAGAAGAAATTTCAAATTAGAAACTAAAAGTATACATTGAAGATTTTCGTTCAGGCTGGGACTCGAACCCAGGGCCACTCGCTTGGAAGCCTAACACTCTAGCCATTAGTCTATGGGAGCTCTGTCGGTGGGAGTTTTAAATATAATAAAAACAAAAAATGCACCTTGGTAATTGTTTATTTAAACACTTTGAAATCTTCGTGTAGAAAAATTAAACTGACTCAGAATTTTCTTCCCTACATAAATAATCAATAATTGCAAAGGAAAGAAATTGAAAAAAAAAGAATTTTCAAATTAGAAAAGAAATATATACATTGAAGATATTCGCTCCGGCTGGGACTCGAACCCAGGCCACTAGCTTGGAAGACCAGCGGTCTAGCCATTAGGCTATCGGAGTTCTGTCGAGCGGAGTCTTACTGCCTGACTGATACTGCCTGACTGACAGACTGACTCACTGACTGACTGATACTGACTGACTGACTCACTGACTGACCGAGACTGACTGACTAACTGCCTGACTGACTGAGACTGGACTGACTGACTGACTGACTGACTGACTGACTAACTGACTGACTGAGACTGACTGACTGACTGCTTGACTCTCTGACTGGCTATTTCACTGACTGACTGAATGACTAAATGACTGACTGACACTGACTGAATGACTGCTTGACTACCTGACTGACTGCTTGACTGACTAACTGACTGGACAGGACTGACCGACTGACTGACTGACAGACTGACTGAATAAGGATGACTGACAGACTGACTGAATAAGGATGACTGACAGACTGACTGAATAAGGCTGACTGACTGACTGACTGACAGACTGACTGAATAAGGCTGACCGACTGACTGACTGCCTGACTGACTGACTGACTGAATGACTGACTGACTGAGACTAAATGACTGACTGCTTGACTGACTGGCTGAAGGACTAACTGACTGACTGAGTGACTGACTGACTGGACTGACTGACTGAGACTGAATGACTGAGTGCTTGACTGATTGACTGTCAGACTGACTGACTGACTTCGCAAAAGGGAAAAATAAAAAAAAAGAATTATAAAATTAGAAAAAAATATTTGCATTTAAGATTTCCTTTCCGGCTGGGATTTGAACCCAGGGCGACACTCATGGAAGCCCAACGCTCTCGCCAATATACTATCGGATCTCTGTTGATCGGTGTCTTAATTATAATAAAAACAAAAAATGCACTTTAGTAATTATTGATCTAAAATCTTTGAAATCTAAAGGTCGAATGATTAAACTGACTCAGAATTTTCTTCCGTACATAAATAATCCATATTTGCAAAAGAAAGAAATTGAAAAAAAAAAAGAATCTTCAAATTAGAAGAGAAATATATACATGGAAGATTTTCGTTCCGGCCGGGACTCGAACCCAGTACCACGCGCTTGGAACCCAACGGTCTAGCCATTAGGCTATCGGAGCTCTGTCGATGGAAGTCTTAAATATAATAAAAACAAAAAATGCACCTTGGTAATTATTGATTCAAACACTTTGAAATTTACAGGTCGAATAATTAAACTGACTCAGAATTTTTCTCCCTACATAAATAATCAATATTCGCAAAAGAGAAAAATTAAAAAAAAAAAGAAGAAGAAATTTCAAATTAGAAACTAAAAGTATACATTGAAGATTTTCGTTCAGGCTGGGACTCGAACCCAGGGCCACTCGCTTGGAAGCCTAACACTCTAGCCATTAGTCTATGGGAGCTCTGTCGGTGGGAGTTTTAAATATAATAAAAACAAAAAATGCACCTTGGTAATTGTTTATTTAAACACTTTGAAATCTTCGTGTAGAAAAATTAAACTGACTCAGAATTTTCTTCCCTACATAAATAATCAATAATTGCAAAGGAAAGAAATTGAAAAAAAAAGAATTTTCAAATTAGAAAAGAAATATATACATTGAAGATATTCGCTCCGGCTGGGACTCGAACCCAGGCCACTAGCTTGGAAGACCAGCGGTCTAGCCATTAGGCTATCGGAGTTCTGTCGAGCGGAGTCTTACTGCCTGACTGATACTGCCTGACTGACAGACTGACTCACTGACTGACTGATACTGACTGACTGACTCACTGACTGACCGAGACTGACTGACTAACTGCCTGACTGACTGAGACTGGACTGACTGACTGACTGACTGACTGACTGACTGACTGAGACTGACTGACTGACTGCTTGACTCTCTGACTGGCTATTTCACTGACTGACTGAATGACTAAATGACTGACTGACACTGACTGACTGACTGCTTGACTACCTGACTGACTGCTTGACTGACTAACTGACTGGACAGGACTGACCGACTGACTGACTGACAGACTGACTGAATAAGGATGACTGACAGACTGACTGAATAAGGATGACTGACAGACTGACTGAATAAGGCTGACTGACTGACTGACTGACAGACTGACTGAATAAGGCTGACCGACTGACTGACTGCCTGACTGACTGACTGACTGAATGACTGACTGACTGAGACTAAATGACTGACTGCTTGACTGACTGGCTGAAGGACTAACTGACTGACTGAGTGACTGACTGACTGGACTGACTGACTGAGACTGAATGACTGAGTGCTTGACTGATTGACTGTCAGACTGACTGACTGACTTCGCAAAAGGGAAAAATAAAAAAAAAAGAATTATAAAATTAGAAAAAAATATTTGCATTTAAGATTTCCTTTCCGGCTGGGATTTGAACCCAGGGCGACACTCATGGAAGCCCAACGCTCTCGCCAATATACTATCGGATCTCTGTTGATCGGTGTCTTAATTATAATAAAAACAAAAAATGCACTTTAGTAATTATTGATCTAAAATCTTTGAAATCTAAAGGTCGAATGATTAAACTGACTCAGAATTTTCTTCCGTACATAAATAATCCATATTTGCAAAAGAAAGAAATTGAAAAAAAAAAAGAATCTTCAAATTAGAAGAGAAATATATACATGGAAGATTTTCGTTCCGGCCGGGACTCGAACCCAGTACCACGCGCTTGGAACCCAACGGTCTAGCCATTAGGCTATCGGAGCTCTGTCGATGGAAGTCTTAAATATAATAAAAACAAAAAATGCACCTTGGTAATTATTGATTCAAACACTTTGAAATTTATAGGTCGAATAATTAAACTGACTCAGAATTTTTCTCCCTACATAAATAATCAATATTCGCAAAAGAGAAAAATTTAAAAAAAAAGAAGAAGAAATTTCAAATTAGAAACTAAAAGTATACATTGAAGATTTTCGTTCAGGCTGGGACTCGAACCCAGGGCCACTCGCTTGGAAGCCTAACATTCTAGCCATTAGTCTATGGGAGCTCTGTCGGTGGGAGTTTTAAATATAATAAAAACAAAAAATGCACCTTGGTAATTGTTTATTTAAACACTTTGAAATCTTCGTGTCGAAAAATTAAACTGACTCAGAATTTTCTTCCCTACATAAATAATCAATAATTGCAAAGGAAAGAAATTGAAAAAAAAAAGAATTTTCAAATTAGAAAAGAAATATATACATTGAAGATATTCGCTCCGGCTGGGGCTCGAACCCAGGCCACTCGCTTGGAAGACCAGCGGTCTAGCCATTGGGCTATCGGAGTTCTGTCGAGCGGAGTCTTACTGCCTGACTGATACTGCCTGACTGACAGACTGACTCACTGATACTGACTGACTGACTCACTGACTGACCGAGACTGACTGACTAACTGCCTGACTGACTGAGACTGGACTGACTGACTGACTGACTGACTGACTGACTAACTGACTGACTGAGACTGACTGACTGACTGCTTGACTCTCTGACTGGCTATTTCACTGACTGACTGAATGACTAAATGACTGACTGACACTGACTGACTGACTGCTTGACTACCTGACTGACTGCTTGACTGACTAACTGACTGGACAGGACTGACCGACTGACTGACTGACAGACTGACTGAATAAGGATGACTGACAGACTGACTGAATAAGGCTGACTGACTGACTGACTGACAGACTGACTGAATAAGGCTGACCGACTGAATGACTGCCTGACTGACTGACTGACTGAATGACTGACTGACTGACTGACCGAGACTGACTGACTGACCGAGACTGACTGACTGACTGACTGAGACTGGACTGGACTGACTGACTGACTGACTGACTGAGACTGACTGACTGCTTTAGTGACTAACTGACTGCACAGGACTGACCGACTGACTGCAGACTGACTGCCTGACTGACTGACTGACTGAATGACTGACTGACTGAGACTAAATGACTGACTGCTTGACTGACTGGCTGAAGGACTAACTGACTGACTGAGTGACTGACTGACTGGACTGACTGACTGAGACTGAATGACTGAGTGCTTGACTGATTGACTGTCAGACTGACTGACTGACTTCGGAAAAGGGAAAAAAAAAAAAAAAAGAATTATAAAATTAGAAAAAAATATTTGCATTTAAGATTTCCTTTCCGGCTGGGATTTGAACCCAGGGCGACACTCATGGAAGCCCAACGCTCTCGCCAATATAATATCGGATCTCTGTTGATCGGTGTCTTAATTATAATAAAAACAAAAAATGCACCTTAGTAATTATTGATCTAAAATCTTTGAAATCTAAAGGTCGAATGATTAAACTGACTCAGAATTTTCTTCCGTACATAAATAATCCATATTTGCAAAAGAAAGAAATTGAAAAAAAAAGAACTTCAAATTAGAAGAGAAATATATACATGGAAGATTTTCGTTCCGGCCGGGACTCGAACCCAGTACCACGCGCTTGGAACCCAACGGTCTAGCCATTAGGCTATCGGAGCTCTGTCGATGGAAGTCTTAAATATAATAAAAACAAAAAATGCACCTTGGTAATTATTGATTCAAACACTTTGAAATTTACAGGTCGAATAATTAAACTGACTCAGAATTTTTCTCCCTACATAAATAATCAATATTCGCAAAAGAGAAAAATTAAAAAAAAAAGAAGAAGAAATTTCAAATTAGAAACTAAAAGTATACATTGAAGATTTTCGTTCAGGCTGGGACTCGAACCCAGGGCCACTCGCTTGGAAGCCTAACACTCTAGCCATTAGTCTATGGGAGCTCTGTCGGTGGGAGTTTTAAATATAATAAAAACAAAAAATGCACCTTGGTAATTGTTTATTTAAGGGGGTCCGGGACACATTTTGAAAAAATTTTTATTATGTACTTTAGAGTTTTGAAATTTTTTGAACTGATTCATCATTTATTTAATAAACAAAATCATAACATAAATATGAAAAAAAATTATTTTTTTATTTAAATTTAATTAGTTTTTTTCAAAAAAATGGGGTTGCTTTAAATTGCTATAACTCAAAATATTGTTGGTCAATTTTCAATTTTTTTTCAAAAAAGTATGCACAAATATCTAAGTTTTAATTTTTATTCGGCGATTTTAAAAATATTGATTCAATAAAAAATAAAAATTATTTGAAGAAAAATTTCGAAAAATTCGAAGATACTTTTTTTTAAAAAAATCATAATTTTTGCAGTAAACGTTTCTTTCAAATTCGCCGAATAAAAATTAAAGTAAATTGCTTGAAAAATATATGCTCCAAGTTTTATTACTTTATCTCTATCGGTTCCTGACTTATAAGAGTTTGAATGCAAGAAATCGGGAAAAATTGCATCATGGAGAAAAACGCGTTTAAAGTTTTAAAGTTATGTACACATTCGTTAGATGCATGCAACAAAAATAACTATAACTTTCGTTCTATTTAAGGTAGAAACAAGATTCAAACGTCCTCTTAAGCAGAAAAAAACGGAGCAATTTTTCAAATTATAAAAAAAATTTGCAAAATTTGAGGATTTCTGTGTCCCGGACCCCCTTAAACACTTTGAAATCTTCGTGTAGAAAAATTAAACTGACTCAGAATTTTCTTCCCTACATAAATAATCAATAATTGCAAAGGAAAGAAATTGAAAAAAAAAGAATTTTCAAATTAGAAAAGAAATATATACATTGAAGATATTCGCTCCGGCTGGGACTCGAACCCAGGCCACTAGCTTGGAAGACCAGCGGTCTAGCCATTAGGCTATCGGAGTTCTGTCGAGCGGAGTCTTACTGCCTGACTGATACTGCCTGACTGACAGACTGACTCACTGACTGACTGATACTGACTGACTGACTCACTGACTGACCGAGACTGACTGACTAACTGCCTGACTGACTGAGACTGGACTGACTGACTGACTGACTGACTGACTGACTAACTGACTGACTGAGACTGACTGACTGACTGCTTGACTCTCTGACTGGCTATTTCACTGACTGACTGAATGACTAAATGACTGACTGACACTGACTGACTGACTGCTTGACTACCTGACTGACTGCTTGACTGACTAACTGACTGGACAGGACTGACCGACTGACTGACTGACAGACTGACTGAATAAGGATGACTGACAGACTGACTGAATAAGGATGACTGACAGACTGACTGAATAAGGCTGACTGACTGACTGACTGACAGACTGACTGAATAAGGCTGACCGACTGACTGACTGCCTGACTGACTGACTGACTGAATGACTGACTGACTGAGACTAAATGACTGACTGCTTGACTGACTGGCTGAAGGACTAACTGACTGACTGAGTGACTGACTGACTGGACTGACTGACTGAGACTGAATGACTGAGTGCTTGACTGATTGACTGTCAGACTGACTGACTGACTTCGCAAAAGGGAAAAATAAAAAAAAAGAATTATAAAATTAGAAAAAAATATTTGCATTTAAGATTTCCTTTCCGGCTGGGATTTGAACCCAGGGCGACACTCATGGAAGCCCAACGCTCTCGCCAATATACTATCGGATCTCTGTTGATCGGTGTCTTAATTATAATAAAAACAAAAAATGCACTTTAGTAATTATTGATCTAAAATCTTTGAAATCTAAAGGTCGAATGATTAAACTGACTCAGAATTTTCTTCCGTACATAAATAATCCATATTTGCAAAAGAAAGAAATTGAAAAAAAAAAAGAATCTTCAAATTAGAAGAGAAATATATACATGGAAGATTTTCGTTCCGGCCGGGACTCGAACCCAGTACCACGCGCTTGGAACCCAACGGTCTAGCCATTAGGCTATCGGAGCTCTGTCGATGGAAGTCTTAAATATAATAAAAACAAAAAATGCACCTTGGTAATTATTGATTCAAACACTTTGAAATTTACAGGTCGAATAATTAAACTGACTCAGAATTTTTCTCCCTACATAAATAATCAATATTCGCAAAAGAGAAAAATTAAAAAAAAAAAGAAGAAGAAATTTCAAATTAGAAACTAAAAGTATACATTGAAGATTTTCGTTCAGGCTGGGACTCGAACCCAGGGCCACTCGCTTGGAAGCCTAACACTCTAGCCATTAGTCTATGGGAGCTCTGTCGGTGGGAGTTTTAAATATAATAAAAACAAAAAATGCACCTTGGTAATTGTTTATTTAAACACTTTGAAATCTTCGTGTAGAAAAATTAAACTGACTCAGAATTTTCTTCCCTACATAAATAATCAATAATTGCAAAGGAAAGAAATTGAAAAAAAAAGAATTTTCAAATTAGAAAAGAAATATATACATTGAAGATATTCGCTCCGGCTGGGACTCGAACCCAGGCCACTAGCTTGGAAGACCAGCGGTCTAGCCATTAGGCTATCGGAGTTCTGTCGAGCGGAGTCTTACTGCCTGACTGATACTGCCTGACTGACAGACTGACTCACTGACTGACTGATACTGACTGACTGACTCACTGACTGACCGAGACTGACTGACTAACTGCCTGACTGACTGAGACTGGACTGACTGACTGACTGACTGACTGACTGACTGACTGAGACTGACTGACTGACTGCTTGACTCTCTGACTGGCTATTTCACTGACTGACTGAATGACTAAATGACTGACTGACACTGACTGACTGACTGCTTGACTACCTGACTGACTGCTTGACTGACTAACTGACTGGACAGGACTGACCGACTGACTGACTGACAGACTGACTGAATAAGGATGACTGACAGACTGACTGAATAAGGATGACTGACAGACTGACTGAATAAGGCTGACTGACTGACTGACTGACAGACTGACTGAATAAGGCTGACCGACTGACTGACTGCCTGACTGACTGACTGACTGAATGACTGACTGACTGAGACTAAATGACTGACTGCTTGACTGACTGGCTGAAGGACTAACTGACTGACTGAGTGACTGACTGACTGGACTGACTGACTGAGACTGAATGACTGAGTGCTTGACTGATTGACTGTCAGACTGACTGACTGACTTCGCAAAAGGGAAAAATAAAAAAAAAAGAATTATAAAATTAGAAAAAAATATTTGCATTTAAGATTTCCTTTCCGGCTGGGATTTGAACCCAGGGCGACACTCATGGAAGCCCAACGCTCTCGCCAATATACTATCGGATCTCTGTTGATCGGTGTCTTAATTATAATAAAAACAAAAAATGCACTTTAGTAATTATTGATCTAAAATCTTTGAAATCTAAAGGTCGAATGATTAAACTGACTCAGAATTTTCTTCCGTACATAAATAATCCATATTTGCAAAAGAAAGAAATTGAAAAAAAAAAAGAATCTTCAAATTAGAAGAGAAATATATACATGGAAGATTTTCGTTCCGGCCGGGACTCGAACCCAGTACCACGCGCTTGGAACCCAACGGTCTAGCCATTAGGCTATCGGAGCTCTGTCGATGGAAGTCTTAAATATAATAAAAACAAAAAATGCACCTTGGTAATTATTGATTCAAACACTTTGAAATTTATAGGTCGAATAATTAAACTGACTCAGAATTTTTCTCCCTACATAAATAATCAATATTCGCAAAAGAGAAAAATTAAAAAAAAAAGAAGAAGAAATTTCAAATTAGAAACTAAAAGTATACATTGAAGATTTTCGTTCAGGCTGGGACTCGAACCCAGGGCCACTCGCTTGGAAGCCTAACACTCTAGCCATTAGTCTATGGGAGCTCTGTCGGTGGGAGTTTTAAATATAATAAAAACAAAAAATGCACCTTGGTAATTGTTTATTTAAACACTTTGAAATCTTCGTGTCGAAAAATTAAACTGACTCAGAATTTTCTTCCCTACATAAATAATCAATAATTGCAAAGGAAAGAAATTGAAAAAAAAAAGAATTTTCAAATTAGAAAAGAAATATATACATTGAAGATGTTCGCTCCGGCTGGGACTCGAACCCAGGCCACTCGCTTGGAAGACCAGCGGTCTAGCCATTAGGCTATCGGAGTTCTGTCGAGCGGAGTCTTACTGCCTGACTGATACTGCCTGACTGACAGACTGACTCACTGACTAACTGATACTGACTGACTGACTCACTGACTGACCGAGACTGACTGACTAACTGCCTGACTGACTGAGACTGGACTGACTGACTGACTGACTGACTGACTGACTAACTGACTGACTGAGACTGACTGACTGACTGCTTGACTCTCTGACTGGCTATTTCACTGACTGACTGAATGACTAAATGACTGACTGACACTGACTGACTGACTGCTTGACTGACTAACTGACTGGACAGGACTGACCGACTGACTGACTGACAGACTGACTGAATAAGGATGACTGACAGACTGACTGAATAAGGCTGACTGACTGACTGACTGACAGACTGACTGAATAAGGCTGACCGACTGACTGCCTGCCTGACTGACTGACTGACTGAATGACTGACTGACTGACTGACCGAGACTGACTGACTGACTGAGTGAGACTGGACTGGACTGACTGACTGACTGACTGACTGAGACTGACTGACTGCTTTAGTGACTAACTGACTGCACAGGACTGACCGACTGACTGACTGACTGACTGCCTGACTGACTGACTGACTGAATGACTGACTGACTGAGACTAAATGACTGACTGCTTGACAGACTGGCTGAAGGACTAACTGACTGACTGAGTGACTGACTGACTGGACTGACTGACTGAGACTGAATGACTGAGTGCTTGACTGATTGACTGTCAGACTGACTGACTGACTTCGCAAAAGGGAAAAATAAAAAAAAAAAGAATTATAAAATTAGAAAAAAATATTTGCATTTAAGATTTCCTTTCCGGCCGGGACTCGAACCCAGTACCACGCGCTAGGAACCCAACGGTCTAGCTATTAGGCTATCGGAGCTCTGTCGATGGAAGTCTTAAATATAATAAAAACAAAAAATGCACCTTGGTAATTATTGATTCAAACACTTTGAAATTTACAGGTCGAATAATTAAACTGACTCAGAATTTTTCTCCCTACATAAATAATCAATATACGCAAAAGAGAAAAATTAAAAAAAAAAGAAGAAGAAATTTCAAATTAGAAACTAAAAGTATACATTGAAGATTTTCGTTCAGGCTGGGACTCGAACCCAGGGCCACTCGCTTGGAAGCCTAACACTCTAGCCATTAGTCTATGGGAGCTCTGTCGGTGGGAGTTTTAAATATAATAAAAACAAAAAATGCACCTTGGTAATTGTTTATTTAAACACTTTGAAATCTTCGTGTCGAAAAATTAAACTGACTCAGAATTTTCTTCCCTACATAAATAATCAATAATTGCAAAGGAAAGAAATTGAAAAAAAAAAGAATTTTCAAATTAGAAAAGAAATATATACATTGAAGATATTCGCTCCGGCTGGGACTCGAACCCAGGCCACTCGCTTGGAAGACCAGCGGTCTAGCCATTAGGCTATCGGAGCTCTGTCGAGCGGAGTCTTACTGCCTGACTGATACTGCCTGACTGACAGACTGACTCACTGACTGACTGATACTGACTGACTGACTCACTGACTGACCGAGACTGACTGACTGACTGACTGACTGACTAACTGACTGACTGAGACTGACTGACTGACTGCTTGACTCTCTGACTGGCTATTTCACTGACTGACTGAATGACTAAATGACTGACTGACACTGACTGACTGACTGCTTGACTACCTGACTGACTGCTTGACTGTCTAACTGACTGGACAGGACTGACCAAATGACTGACTGACAGACTGACTGAATAAGGATGACTGACAGACTGACTGAATAAGGCTGACTGACTGACTGACTGACAGACTGACTGAATAAGGCTGACCGACTGACTGACTGAGACTGACTGACTGACTGACTGAATGACTGACTGACTGACTGACCGAGACTGACTGACTGACTGACTGAGACTGGACAGGACTGACTGACTGACTGACTGACTGAGACTGACTGACTGCTTTAGTGACTAACTGACTGAACAGGACTGACCGACTGACTGACTGACTGACTGCCTGACTTTCTGACTGACTGAATGACTGACTGACTGAGACTAAATGACTGACTGCTTGACTGACTGGCTGAAGGACTAACTGACTGACTGAGTGACTGACTGACTGGACTGACTGACTGAGACTGAATGACTGAGTGCTTGACTGATTGACTGTCAGACTGACTGACTGACTTCGCAAAAGGGAAAAATAAAAAAAAAAGAATTATAAAATTAGAAAAAAATATTTGCATTTAAGATTTCCTTTCCGGCTGGGATTTGAACCCAGGGCGACACTCATGGAAGCCCAACGCTCTCGCCAATATACTATCGGATCTCTGTTGAACGGTGTCTTAATTATAATAAAAACAAAAAATGCACCTTAGTAATTATTGATCTAAAATCTTTGAAATCTAAAGGTCGAATGATTAAACTGACTCAGAATTTTCTTCCGTACATAAATAATCCATATTTGCAAAAGAAAGAAATTGAAAAAAAAAAGAATCTTCAAATTAGAAGAGAAATATATACATGGAAGATTTTCGTTCCGGCCGGGACTCGAACCCAGTTCCACGCGCTTGGAACCCAACGGTCTAGCCATTAGGCTATCGGAGCTCTGTCGATGGAAGTCTTAAATATAATAAAAACAAAAAATGCACCTTGGTAATTATTGATTCAAACACTTTGAAATTTACAGGTCAAAAATTAAACTGACTCAGAATTTTTCTCCCTACATAAATAATCAATATTCGCAAAAGAGAAAAATTAAAAAAAAAAGAAGAAGAAATTTCAAATTAGAAACTAAAAGTATACATTGAAGATTTTCGTTCAGGCTGGGACTCGAACCCAGGGCCACTCGCTTGGAAGCCTAACACTCTAGCCATTAGTCTATGGGAGCTCTGTCGGTGGGAGTTTTAAATATAATAAAAACAAAAAATGCACCTTGGTAATTGTTTATTTAAACACTTTGAAATCTTCGTGTCGAAAAATTAAACTGACTCAGAATTTTCTTCCCTACATAAATAATCAATAATTGCAAAGGAAAGAAATTGAAAAAAAAAAGAATTTTCAAATTAGAAAAGAAATATATACATTGAAGATATTCGCTCCGGCTGGGACTCGAACCCAGGCCACTCGCTTGGAAGACCAGCGGTCTAGCCATTAGGCTATCGGAGTTCTGTCGAGCGGAGTCTTACTGCCTGACTGATACTGCCTGACTGACAGACTGACTCACTGACTGACTGATACTGACTGACTGACTCACTGACTGACCGAGACTGACTGACTAACTGCCTGACTGACTGAGACTGGACTGACTGACTGACTGACTGACTGACTGACTAACTGACTGACTGAGACTGACTGACTGACTGCTTGACTCTCTGACTGGCTATTTCACTGACTGACTGAATGACTAAATGACTGACTGACACTGACTGACTGACTGCTTGACTACCTGACTGACTGCTTGACTGACTAACTGACTGGACAGGACTGACCGACTGACTGACTGACAGACTGACTGAATAAGGATGACTGACAGACTGACTGAATAAGGCTGACTGACTGACTGACTGACAGACTGACTGAATAAGGCTGACCGACTGACTGACTGCCTGACTGACTGACTGACCGAGACTGACTGACTGACTGACTGAGACTGGACTGGACTGACTGACTGACTGACTGACTGAGACTGACTGACTGCTTTAGTGACTAACTGACTGCACAGGACTGACCGACTGACTGACTGACTGACTGCCTGACTGACTGACTGACTGAATGACTGACTGACTGAGACTAAATGACTGACTGCTTGACAGACTGGCTGAAGGACTAACTGACTGACTGAGTGACTGACTGACTGGACTGACTGACTGAGACTGAATGACTGAGTGCTTGACTGATTGACTGTCAGACTGACTGACTGACTTCGCAAAAGGGAAAAATAAAAAAAAAGAATTATAAAATTAGAAAAAAATATTTGCATTTAAGATTTCCTTTCCGGCTGGGATTTGAACCCAGGGCGACACTCATGGAAGCCCAACGCTCTCGCCAATATACTATCGGATCTCTGTTGATCGGTGTCTTAATTATAATAAAAACAAAAAATGCACCTTAGTAATTATTGATCTAAAATCTTTGAAATCTAAAGGTCGAATGATTAAACTGACTCAGAATTTTCTTCCGTACATAAATAATCCATATTTGCAAAAGAAAGAAATTGAAAAAAAAAAGAATCTTCAAATTAGAAGAGAAATACATACATGGACGATTTTCGTGTCGGCCGGGACTCGAACCCAGTACCACGCGCTTGGAACCCAACGGTCTAGCCATTAGGCTATCGGAGCTCTGTCGATGGGAGTCTTAAATATAATAAAAACAAAAAATGCACCTTGGTAATTATTGATTCAAACACTTTGAAATTTACAGGTCGAATAATTAAACTGACTCAGAATTTTTCTCCCTACATAAATAATCAATATTCGCAAATAAGAAAAATTAAAAAAAAAAGAAGAAGAAATTTCAAATTAGAAACTAAAAGTATACATTGAAGATTTTCGTTCAGGCTTGGACTCGAACCCAGGGCCACTCGCTTGGAAGCCTAACACTCTAGCCATTAGTCTATGGGAGCTCTGTCGGTGGGAGTTTTAAATATAATAAAAACAAAAAATGCACCTTGGTAATTGTTTATTTAAACACTTTGAAATCTTCGTGTCGAAAAATTAAACTGACTCAGAATTTTCTTCCCTACATAAATAATCAATAATTGCAAAGGAAAGAAATTGAAAAAAAAAAGAATTTTCAAATTAGAAAAGAAATATATACATTGAAGATATTCGCTCAGGCTGGGACTCGAACCCAGGCCACTCGCTTGGAAGACCAGCGGTCTAGCCATTAGGCTATCGGAGTTCTGTCGAGCGGAGTCTTACTGCCTGACTGATACTGCCTGACTGACAGACTGACTCACTGACTGACTGATACTGACTGACTGACTCACTGACTGACCGAGACTGACTGACTAACTGCCTGACTGACTGAGACTGGACTGACTGACTGACTGACTGACTGACTGACTAACTGACTGACTGAGACTGACTGACTGACTGCTTGACTCTCTGACTGACTGAATGACTGACTGACCGAGACTGACTGACTGACTGACTGAGACTGGACTGGACTGACTGACCGAGACTGACTGACTGAGACTGACTGACTGCTTTAGTGACTAACTGACTGCACAGGACTGACCGACTGACTGACTGACTGACTGCCTGACTGACTGACTGACTGAATGACTGACTGACTGAGACTAAATGACTGACTGCTTGACTGACTGGCTGAAGGACTAACTGACTGACTGAGTGACTGACTGACTGGACTGACTGACTGAGACTGAATGACTGAGTGCTTGACTGATTGACTGTCAGACTGCCTGACTGACTTCGCAAAAGGGAAAAATAAAAAAAAGAATTATAAAATTAGAAAAAAATATTTGCATTTAAGATTTCCTTTCCGGCCGGGACTCGAACCCAGTACCACGCGCTAGGAACCCAACGGTCTAGCCATTAGGCTATCGGAGCTCTGTCGATGGAAGTCTTAAATATAATAAAAACAAAAAATGCACCTTGGTAATTATTGATTCAAACACTTTGAAATTTACAGGTCGAATAATTAAACTGACTCAGAATTTTTCTCCCTACATAAATAATCAATATTCGCAAAAGAGAAAAATTAAAAAAAAAAAGAAGAAGAAATTTCAAATTAGAAACTAAAAGTATACATTGAAGATTTTCGTTCAGGCTGGGACGCGAACCCAGGGCCACTCGCTTGGAAGCCTAACACTCTAGCCATTAGTCTACGGGAGCTCTGTCGGTGGGAGTTTTAAATATAATAAAAACAAAAAATGCACCTTGGTAATTGTTTATTTAAACACTTTGAAATCTTCGTGTCGAAAAATTAAACTGACTCAGAAATTTCTTCCCTACATAAATAATCAATAATTGCAAAGGAAAGAAATTGAAAAAAAAAAAGAATTTTCAAATTAGAAAAGAAAAATATACATTGAAGATATTCCCTCCGGCTGGGACTCGAACCCAGGCCACTCGCTTGGAAGACCAGCGGTCTAGCCATTAGGCTATCGGAGTTCTGTCGAGCGGAGTCTTACTGCCTGACTGACAGACTGACTCACTGACTGACCGAGACTGACTGACTCACTGACTGACCGAGACTGACTGACTAACTGCCTGACTGACTGAGACTGGACTGACTGACTGACTGACTGACTGACTGACTAACTGACTGACTGAGACTGACTGACTGACTGCTTGACTCTCTGACTGGCTATTTCACTGACTGACTGAATGACTAAATGACTGACTGACACTGACTGACTGACTGCTTGACTACCTGACTGACTGCTTGACTGACTAACTGACTGGACAGGACTGACCGACTGACTGACTGACAGACTGACTGAATAAGGATGACTGACAGACTGACTGAATAAGGCAGACTGACTGACTGACTGACAGACTGACTGAATAAGGCTGACCGACTGACTGACTGCCTGACTGACTGACTGACTGAATAACTGACTGACTGACTGACCGAGACTGACTGACTGACTGACTGAGACTGGACTGGACTGACTGACTGACTGACTGACTGAGACTGACTGACTGCTTTAGTGACTAACTGACTGCACAGGACTGACCGACTGACTGACTGACTGAATGCCTGACTGACTGACTGACTGAATGACTGACTGACTGAGACTAAATGACTGACTGCTTGACTGACTGGCTGAAGGACTAACTGACTGACTGAGTGACTGACTGACTGGACTGACTGACTGAGACTGAATGACTGAGTGCTTGACTGATTGACTGTCAGACTGACTGACTGACTTCGCAAAAGGGAAAAATAAAAAAAAAAGAGTTATAAAATTAGAAAAAAATATTTGCATTTAAGATTTCCTTTCCGGCTGGGATTTGAACCCAGGGCGACACTCATGGAAGCCCAACGCTCTCGCCAATATACTTTCGGATCTCTGTTGATCGGTGTCTTAATTATAATAAAAACAAAAAATGCACCTTAGTAATTATTGATCTAAAATCTTTGAAATCTAAAGGTCGAATGATTAAACTGACTCAGAATTTTCTTCCGTACATAAATAATCCATATTTGCAAAAGAAAGAAATTGAAAAAAAAAAAGAATCTTCAAATTAGAAGAGAAATATATACATGGAAGATTTTCGTTCCGGCCGGGACTCGAACCCAGTACCACGCGCTTGGAACCCAACGGTCTAGCCATTAGGCTTTTGGAGCTCTGTCGATGGGAGTCTTAAATATAATAAAAACAAAAAATGCACCTTGGTAATTATTGATTCAAACACTTTGAAATTTACAGGTCGAATAATTAAACTGACTCAGAATTTTTCTCCCTACATAAATAATCAATATTCGCAAATAAGAAAAATTTAAAAAAAAAGAAGAAGAAATTTCAAATTAGAAACTAAAAGTATACATTGAAGATTTTCGTTCAGGCTTGGACTCGAACCCAGAGCCACTCGCTTGGAAGCCTAACACTCTAGCCATTAGTCTATGGGAGCTCTGTCGGTGGGAGTTTTAAATATAATAAAAACAAAAAATGCACCTTGGTAATTGTTTATTTAAACACTTTGAAATCTTCGTGTCGAAAAATTAAACTGACTCAGAATTTTCTTCCCTACATAAATAATCAATAATTGCAAAGGAAAGAAATTGAAAAAAAAAAGAATTTTCAAATTAGAAAAGAAATATATACATTGAAGATATTCGCTCCGGCTGGGACTCGAACCCAGGCCACTCGCTTGGAAGACCAGCGGTCTAGCCATTAGGCTATCGGAGTTCTGTCGAGCGGAGTCTTACTGCCTGACTGATACTGCCTGACTGACAGACTGACTCACTGACTGACTGATACTGACTGACTGACTCACTGACTGACCGAGACTGACTGACTAACTGCCTGACTGACTGAGACTGGACTGACTGACTGACTGACTGACTGACTGACTAACTGACTGACTGAGACTGACTGACTGACTGCTTGACTCTCTGACTGGCTATTTCACTGACTGACTGAATGACTAAATGACTGACTGACACTGACTGACTGACTACTTGACTACCTGACTGACTGCTTGACTGACTAACTGACTGGACAGGACTGACCGACTGACTGACTGACAGACTGACTGAATAAGGATGACTGACAGACTGACTGAATAAGGCTGACTGACTGACTGACTGACAGACTGACTGAATAAGGCTGACCGACTGACTGACTGCCTGACTGACTGACTGACTGAATGACTGACTGACCGAGACTGACTGACTGACTGACTGAGACTGGACTGGACTGACTGACCGAGACTGACTGACTGAGACTGACTGACTGCTTTAGTGACTAACTGACTGCACAGGACTGACCGACTGACTGACTGACTGACTGCCTGACTGACTGACTGACTGAATGACTGACTGACTGAGACTAAATGACTGACTGCTTGACTGACTGGCTGAAGGACTAACTGACTGACTGAGTGACTGACTGACTGGACTGACTGACTGAGACTGAATGACTGAGTGCTTGACTGATTGACTGTCAGACTGCCTGACTGACTTCGCAAAAGGGAAAAATAAAAAAAAGAATTATAAAATTAGAAAAAAATATTTGCATTTAAGATTTCCTTTCCGGCCGGGACTCGAACCCAGTACCACGCGGTAGGAACCCAACGGTCTAGCTATTAGGCTATCGGAGCTCTGTCGATGGAAGTCTTAAATATAATAAAAACAAAAAATGCACCTTGGTAATTATTGATTCAAACACTTTGAAATTTACAGGTCGAATAATTAAACTGACTCAGAATTTTTCTCCCTACATAAATAATCAATATTCGCAAAAGAGAAAAATTAAAAAAAAAAAGAAGAAGAAATTTCAAATTAGAAACTAAAAGTATACATTGAAGATTTTCGTTCAGGCTCGGACTCGAACCCAGGGCCACTCGCTTGGAAGCCTAACACTCTAGCCATTAGTCTACGGGAGCTCTGTCGGTGGGAGTTTTAAATATAATAAAAACAAAAAATGCACCTTGGTAATTGTTTATTTAAACACTTTGAAATCTTCGTGTCGAAAAATTAAACTGACTCAGAATTTTCTTCCCTACATAAATAATCAATAATTGCAAAGGAAAGAAATTGAAAAAAAAAAGAATTTTCAAATTAGAAAAGAAAAATATACATTGAAGATATTCCCTCCGGCTGGGACTCGAACCCATGCCACTCGCTTGGAAGACCAGCGGTCTAGCCATTAGGCTATCGGAGTTCTATCGAGCGGAGTCTTACTGCCTGACTGATACTGCCTGACTGACAGACTGACTCACTGACTGACCGAGACTGACTGACTCACTGACTGACCGAGACTGACTGACTAACTGCCTGACTGACTGAGACTGGACTGACTGACTGACTGACTGACTGACTGACTAACTGACTGACTCAGACTGACTGACTGACTGCTTGACTCTCTGACTGGCTATTTCACTGACTGACTGAATGACTAAATGACTGACTGACACTGACTGACTGACTGCTTGACTACCTGACTGACTGCTTGACTGACTAACTGACTGGACAGGACTGACCGACTGACTGACTGACAGACTGACTGAATAAGGATGACTGACAGACTGACTGAATAAGGCTGACTGACTGACTGACTGACAGACTGACTGAATAAGGCTGACCGACTGACTGACTGCCTGACTGACTGACTGACTGAATGACTGACTGACTGACTGACCGAGACTGACTGACTGACTGACTGAGACTGGACTGGACTGACTGACTGACTGACTGACTGAGACTGACTGACTGCTTTAGTGACTAACTGACTGCACAGGACTGACCGACTGACTGACTGACTGACTGCCTGACTGACTGACTGACTGAATGACTGGCTGACTGAGACTAAATGACTGACTGCTTGACAGACTGGCTGAAGGACTAACTGACTGACTGAGTGACTGACTGGCTGGACTGACTGACTGAGACTGAATGACTGAGTGCTTGACTGATTGACTGTCAGACTGACTGACTGACTTCGCAAAAGGGAAAAATAAAAAAAAAAGAATTATAAAATTAGAAAAAAATATTTGCATTTAAGATTTCCTTTCCGGCTGGGATTTGAACCCAGGGCGACCCTCATGGAAGCCCAACGCTCTCGCCAATATACTATCGGATCTCTGTTGATCGGTGTCTTAATTATAATAAAAACAAAAAATGCACCTTAGTAATTATTGATCTAAAATCTTTGAAATCTAAAGGTCGAATGATTAAACTGACTCAGAATTTTCTTCCGTACATAAATAATCCATATTTGCAAAAGAAAGAAATTGAAAAAAAAAAGAATCTTCAAATTAGAAGAGAAATATATACATGGAAGATTTTCGTTCCGGCCGGGACTCGAACCCAGTACCACGCGCTTGGAACCCAACGGTCTAGCCATTAGGCTTTTGGAGCTCTGTCGATGGGAGTCTTAAATATAATAAAAACAAAAAATGCACCTTGGTAATTATTGATTCAAACACTTTGAAATTTACAGGTCGAATAATTAAACTGACTCAGAATTTTTCTCCCTACATAAATAATCAATATTCGCAAATAAGAAAAATTTAAAAAAAAAGAAGAAGAAATTTCAAATTAGAAACTAAAAGTATACATTGAAGATTTTCGTTCAGGCTTGGACTCGAACCCAGGGCCACTCGCTTGGAAGCCTAACACTCTAGCCATTAGTCTATGGGAGCTCTGTCGGTGGGAGTTTTAAATATAATAAAAACAAAAAATGCACCTTGGTAATTGTTTATTTAAACACTTTGAAATCTTTGTGTCGAAAAATGAAACTGACTCAGAATTTTCTTCCCTACATAAATAATCAATAATTGCAAAGGAAAGAAATTGAAAAAAAAAAGAATTTTCAAATTAGAAAAGAAATATATACATTGAAGATATTCGCTCAGGCTGGGACTCGAACCCAGGCCACTCGCTTGGAAGACCAGCGGTCTAGCCATTAGGCTATCGGAGTTCAGTCGAGCGGAGTCTTACTGCCTGACTGATACTGCCTGACTGACAGACTGACTCACTGACTGACTGATACTGACTGACTGACTCACTGACTGACCGAGACTGACTGACTAACTGCCTGACTGACTGAGACTGGACTGACTGACTGACTGACTGACTGACTGACTAACTGACTGACTGAGACTGACTGACTGACTGCTTGACTCTCTGACTGGCTATTTCACTGACTGACTGAATGACTAAATGACTGACTGACACTGACTGACTGACTGCTTGACTACCTGACTGACTGCTTGACTGACTAACTGACTGGACAGGACTGACCGACTGACTGACTGACAGACTGACTGAATAAGGATGACTGACAGACTGACTGAATAAGGCTGACTGACTGACTGACTGACAGACTGACTGAATAAGGCTGACCGACTGACTGACTGCCTGACTGACTGACTGACTGAATAACTGACTGACTGACTGACCGAGACTGACTGACTGACTGACTGAGACTGGACTGGACTGACTGACTGACTGACTGACTGAGACTGACTGACTGCTTTAGTGACTAACTGACTGCACAGGACTGACCGACTGACTGACTGACTGACTGCCTGACTGACTGACTGACTGAATGACTGACTGACTGAGACTAAATGACTGACTGCTTGACTGACTGGCTGAAGGACTAACTGACTGACTGAGTGACTGACTGACTGGACTGACTGACTGAGACTGAATGACTGAGTGCTTGACTGATTGACTGTCAGACTGACTGACTGACTTCGCAAAAGGGAAAAATAAAAAAAAAAGAATTATAAAATTAGAAAAAAATATTTGCATTTAAGATTTCCTTTCCGGCTGGGATTTGAACCCAGGGCGACACTCATGGAAGCCCAACGCTCTCGCCAATATACTTTCGGATCTCTGTTGATCGGTGTCTTAATTATAATAAAAACAAAAAATGCACCTTAGTAATTATTGATCTAAAATCTTTGAAATCTAAAGGTCGAATGATTAAACTGACTCAGAATTTTCTTCCGTACATAAATAATCCATATTTGCAAAAGAAAGAAATTGAAAAAAAAAAGAATCTTCAAATTAGAAGAGAAATATATACATGGAAGATTTTCGTTCCGGCCGGGACTCGAACCCAGTACCACGCGCTTGGAACCCAACGGTCTAACCATTAGGCTTTTGGAGCTCTGTCGATGGGAGTCTTAAATATAATAAAAACAAAAAATGCACCTTGGTAATTATTGATTCAAACACTTTGAAATTTACAGGTCGAATAATTAAACTGACTCAGAATTTTTCTCCCTACATAAATAATCAATATTCGCAAATAAGAAAAATTTAAAAAAAAAGAAGAAGAAATTTCAAATTAGAAACTAAAAGTATACATTGAAGATTTTCGTTCAGGCTTGGACTCGAACCCAGGGCCACTCGCTTGGAAGCCTAACACTCTAGCCATTAGTCTATGGGAGCTCTGTCGGTGGGAGTTTTAAATATAATAAAAACAAAAAATGCACCTTGGTAATTGTTTATTTAAACACTTTGAAATCTTCGTGTCGAAAAATTAAACTGACTCAGAATTTTCTTCCCTACATAAATAATCAATAATTGCAAAGGAAAGAAATTGAAAAAAAAAAGAATTTTCAAATTAGAAAAGAAATATATACATTGAAGATATTCGCTCCGGCTGGGACTCGAACCCAGGCCACTCGCTTGGAAGACCAGCGGTCTAGCCATTAGGCTATCGGAGTTCTGTCGAGCGGAGTCTTACTGCCTGACTGATACTGCCTGACTGACAGACTGACTCACTGACTGACTGATACTGACTGAATGACTCACTGACTGACCGAGACTGACTGACTGACTGCCTGACTGACTGAGACTGGACTGACTGACTGACTGACTGACTGACTGACTGACTGACTGAGACTGACTGACTGACTGCTTGACTCTCTGACTGGCTATTTCACTGACTGACTGAATGACTAAATGACTGACTGACACTGACTGACTGACTGCTTGACTACCTGACTGACTGCTTGACTGACTAACTGACTGGACAGGACTGACCGACTGACTGACTGACAGACTGACTGAATAAGGATGACTGACAGACTGACTGAATAAGGCTGACTGACTGACTGACTGACAGACTGACTGAATAAGGCTGACCGACTGACTGACTGCCTGACTGACTGACTGACTGAATGACTGACTGACTGACTGACTGAATGACTGACTGACTGAGACTAAATGACTGACTGCTTGACTGACTGGCTGAAGGACTAACTGACTGACTGAGTGACTGACTGACTGGACTGACTGACTGAGACTGAATGACTGAGTGCTTGACTGATTGACTGTCAGACTGCCTGACTGACTTCGCAAAAGGGAAAAATAAAAAAAAGAATTATAAAATTAGAAAAAAATTTTTGCATTTAAGATTTCCTTTCCGGCCGGGACTCGAACCCAGGGCCACTCGCTTGGAAGCCTAACACTCTAGCCATTAGTCTACGGGAGCTCTGTCGGTGGGAGTTTTAAATATAATAAAAACAAAAAATGCACCTTGGTAATTGTTTATTTAAACACTTTGAAATCTTCGTGTCGAAAAATTAAACTGACTCAGAATTTTTCTCCCTACATAAATAATCAATATTCGCAAAAGAGAAAAATTAAAAAAAAAAGAAGAAGAAATTTCAAATTAGAAACTAAAAGTATACATTGAAGATTTTCGTTCAGGCTGGGACTCGAACCCAGGGCCACTCGCTTGGAAGCCTAACACTCTAGCCATTAGTCTATGGGAGCTCTGTCGGTGGGAGTTTTAAATATAATAAAAACAAAAAATGCACCCTGGTAATTGTTTATTTAAACACTTTGAAATCTTTGTGTCGAAAAATTAAACTGACTCAGAATTTTCTTCCCTACATAAATAATCAATAATTGTAAAGGAAAGAAATTGAAAAAAAAAGGAATTTTCAAATTAGAAAAGAAATATATACATTGAAGATATTCGCTCCGGCTGGGACTCGAACCCAGGCCACTCGCTTGGAAGACCAGCGGTCTAGCCATTAGGCTATCGGAGTTCTGTCGAGCGGAGTCTTACTGCCTGACTGATACTGCCTGACTGACAGACTGACTCACTGACTGACTGATACTGACTGACTGACTCACTGACTGACCGAGACTGACTGACTAACTGCCTGACTGTCTGAGACTGGACTGACTGACTGACTGACTGACTGACTGACTGACTGACTGACTGCTTGACTCTCTGACTGGCTATTTCACTGACTGACTGAATGACTAAATGACTGACTGACACTGACTGACTGACTGCTTGACTACCTGACTGAGTGCTTGACTGACTAACTGACTGGACAGGACTGACCGACTGACTGACTGACAGACTGACTGAATAAGGATGACTGACAGACTGACTGAATAAGGCTGACTGACTGACTGACTGACAGACTGACTGAATAAGGCTGACCGACTGACTGACTGCCTGACTGACTGACTGACTGAATGACTGACTGACTGACTGACCGAGACTGACTGACTGACTGACTGAGACTGGACTGGACTGACTGACTGACTGAGACTGACTGACTGCTTTAGTGACTAACTGACTGCACAGGACTGACCGACTGACTGACTGACTGACTGCCTGACTGACTGACTGACTGAATGACTGACTGACTGAGACTAAATGACTGACTGCTTGACTGACTGGCTGAAGGATTAACTGACTGACTGAGTGACTGACTGACTGGACTGACTGACTGAGACTGAATGACTGAGTGCTTGACTGATTGACTGTCAGACTGACTGACTGACTTCGCAAAAGGGAAAAATAAAAAAAAAGAATTATAAAATTAGAAAAAAATATTTGCATTTAAGATTTCCTTTCCGGCCGGGACTCGAACCCAGTACCACGCGCTAGGAACCCAACGGTCTAGCCATTAGGCTATCGGAGCTCTGTCGATGGAAGTCTTAAATATAATAAAAACAAAAAATGCACCTTGGTAATTATTGATTCAAACACTTTGAAATTTACAGGTCGAATAATTAAACTGACTCAGAATTTTTCTCCCTACATAAATAATCAATATTCGCAAAAGAGAAAAATTGAAAAAAAAAGAAGAAGAAATTTCAAATTAGAAACTAAAAGTATACATTGAAGATTTTCGTTCAGGCTGGGACTCGAACCCAGGGCCACTCGCTTGGAAGCCTAACACTCTAGCCATTAGTCTATGGGAGCTCTGTCGGTGGGAGTTTTAAATATAATAAAAACAAAAAATGCACCTTGGTAATTGTTTATTTAAACACTTTGAAATCTTCGTGTCGAAAAATTAAACTGACTCAGAATTTTCTTCCCTACATAAATAATCAATAATTGCAAAGGAAAGAAATTGAAAAAAAAAAAGAATTTTCAAATTAGAAAAGAAATATATACATTGAAGATATTCGCTCCGGCTGGGACTCGAACCAGGCCACTCGCTTGGAAGACCAGCCGTCTAGCCATTAGGCTATCGGAGTTCTGTCGAGCGGAGTCTTACTGCCTGACTGATACTGCCTGACTGACAGACTGACTCACTGACTGACTGATACTGACTGACTGACTCACTGACTGACCGAGACTGACTGACTAACTGCCTGACTGACTGAGACTGGACTGACTGACTGACTGACTGACTAACTGACTGACTGAGACTGACTGACTGACTGCTTGACTCTCTGACTGGCTATTTCACTGACTGACTGAATGACTAAATGACTGACTGACACTGACTGACTGACTGCTTGACTACCTGACTGACTGCTTGACTGACTAACTGACTGGACAGGACTGACCGACTGACTGACTGACAGACTGACTGAATAAGGATGACTGACAGACTGACTGAATAAGGCTGACTGACTGACTGACTGACAGACTGACTGAATAAGGCTGACCGACTGACAGACTGACTGAATAAGGCTGACCGACTGACTGACTGCCTGACTGACTGACTGACTGAATGACTGACTGACTGACTGACTGACTGACTGAGACTGGACTGGACTGACTGACTGACTGACTGACTGAGACTGACTGACTGCTTTAGTGACTAACTGACTGCACAGGGCTGACCGACTGACTGACTGACTGACTGCCTGACTGACTGACTGACTGAATGACTGACTGACTGAGACTAAATGACTGACTGCTTGACTGACTGGCTGAAGGACTAACTGACTGACTGAGTGACTGACTGACTCAGACTGAATGACTGAGTGCTTGACTGATTGACTGTCAGACTGACTGACTGACTTCGCAAAAGGGAAAAATAAAAAAAAAAAGAATTATAAAATTAGAAAAAAATATTTGCATTTAAGATTTCCTTTCCGGCCGGGACTCGAACCCAGTACCACGCGCTAGGAACCCAACGGTCTAGCCATTAGGCTATCGGAGCTCTGTCGATGGAAGTCTTAAATATAATAAAAACAAAAAATGCACCTTGGTAATTATTGATTCAAACACTTTGAAATTTACAGGTCGAATAATTAAACTGACTCAGAATTTTTCTCCCTACATAAATAATCAATATTCGCAAAAGAGAAAAATTAAAAAAAAAGAAGAAGAAATTTCAAATTAGAAACTAAAAGTATACATTGAAGATTTTCGTTCAGGCTGGGACTCGAACCCAGGGCCACTCGCTTGGAAGCCTAACACTCTAGCCATTAGTCTATGGGAGCTCTGTCGGTGGGAGTTTTAAATATAATAAAAACAAAAAATGCACCTTGGTAATTGTTTATTTAAACACTTTGAAATCTTCGTGTCGAAAAATTAAACTGACTCAGAATTTTCTTCCCTACATAAATAATCAATAATTGCAAAGGAAAGAAATTGAAAAAAAAAAGAATTTTTAAATTAGAAAAGAAATATATACCTTGAAGATATTCGCTCCGGCTGGGACTCGAACCCAGGCCACTCGCTTGGAAGACCAGCGGTCTAGCCATTAGGCTATCGGAGTTCTGTCGAGCGGAGTCTTACTGCCTGACTGATACTGCCTGACTGACAGACTGACTCACTGACTGACTGATACTAACTGACTCACTGACTGACCGAGACTGACTGACTAACTGCCTGACTGACTGAGACTGGACTGACTGACTGACTGACTGACTGACTGACTAACTGACTGACTGAGACTGACTGACTGACTGCTTGACTCTCTGACTGGCTATTTCACTGACTGACTGAATGACTAAATGACTGACTGACACTGACTGACTGACTGCTTGACTACCTGACCGACTGCTTGACTGACTAACTGACTGGACAGGACTGACCGACTGACTGACTGACAGACTGACTGAATAAGGATGACTGACAGACTGACTGAATAAGGCTGACTGACTGACTGACTGACAGACTGACTGAATAAGGCTGACCGACTGACTGACTGCCTGACTGTCTGACTGACTGAATGACTGACTGACTGACTGACCGAGACTGACTGACTGACTGACTGAGACTGGACTGGACTGACTGACTGACTGACTGACTGACTGACTGACTGACTGCTTTAGTGACTAACTGACTGCACAGGACTGACCGACTGACTGACTGACTGACTGCCTGACTGACTGACTGACTGAATGACTGACTGACTGAGACTAAATGACTGACTGCTTGACTGACTGGCTGAAGGACTAACTGACTGACTGAGTGACTGACTGACTGGACTGACTGACTGAGACTGAATGACTGAGTGCTTGACTGATTGACTGTCAGACTGACTGACTGACTTCGCAAAAGGGAAAAATAAAAAAAAAAGAATTATAAAATTAGAAAAAAATATTTGCATTTAAGATTTCCTTTCCGGCCGGGACTCGAACCCAGTACCACGTGCTAGGAACCCAACGGTCTAGCCATTAGGCTGTCGGAGCTCTGTCGATGGAAGTCTTAAATATAATAAAAACAAAAAATGCACCTTGGTAATTATTGATTCAAACACTTTGAAATTTACAGGTCGAATAATTAAACTGACTCAGAATTTTTCTCCCTACATAAATAATCAATATTCGCAAAAGAGAAAAATTAAAAAAAAAAGAAGAAGAAATTTCAAATTAGAAACTAAAAGTATACATTGAAGATTTTCGTTCAGGCTGGGACTCGAACCCAGGGCCACTCGCTTGGAAGCCTAACACTCTAGCCATTAGTCTATGGGAGCTCTGTCGGTGGGAGTTTTAAATATAATAAAAACAAAAAATGCACCTTGGTAATTGTTTATTTAAACACTTTGAAATCTTCGTGTCGAAAAATTAAACTGACTCAGAATTTTCTTCCCTACATAAATAATCAATAATTGCAAAGGAAAGAAATTGAAAAAAAAAAGAATTTTTAAATTAGAAAAGAAATATATACATTGAAGATATTCGCTCCGGCTGGGACTCGAACCCAGGCCACTCGCTTGGAAGACCAGCGGTCTAGCCATTAGGCTATCGGAGTTCTGTCGAGCGGAGTCTTACTGCCTGACTGATACTGCCTGACTGACAGACTGACTCACTGACTGACTGATACTGACTGACTGACTCACTGACTGACCGAGACTGACTGACTAACTGCCTGACTGACTGAGACTGGACTGACTGACTGACTGACTGACTGACTGACTAACTGACTGACTGAGACTGACTGACTGACTGCTTGACTCTCTGACTGGCCATTTCACTGACTGACTGAATGACTAAATGACTGACTGACACTGACTGACTGACTGCTTGACTACCTGACTGACTGCTTGACTGACTAACTGACTGGACAGGACTGACTGACTGACTGACTGACAGACTGACTGAATAAGGCTAACCGACTGACTGACTGCCTGACTGACTGACTGACTGAATGACTGACTGACTGACCGAGACTGACTGACTGACTGACTGAGACTGGACTGGACTGACTGACTGACTGACTGACTGAGACTGACTGACTGCTTTAGTGACTAACTGACTGCACAGGACTGACCGACTGACTGACTGACTGACTGCCTGACTGACTGACTGACTGCCTGACTGACTGACTGACTGAATGACTGACTGACTGAGACTAAATGACTGACTGCTTGACTGACTGGCTGAAGGACTAACTGACTGACTGAGTGACTGACTGACTGGACTGACTGACTGAGACTGAATGACTGAGTGCTTGACTGATTGACTGTCAGACTGACTGACTGACTTCGCAAAAGGGAAAAATAAAAAAAAAAGAATTATAAAATTAGAAAAAAATATTTGCATTTAAGATTTCCTTTCCGGCCGGGACTCGAACCCAGTACCACGTGCTAGGAACCCAACGGTCTAGCCATTAGGCTATCGGAGCTCTGTCGATGGAAGTCTTAAATATAATAAAAACAAAAAATGCACCTTGGTAATTATTGATTCAAACACTTTGAAATTTACAGGTCGAATAATTAAACTGACTCAGAATTTTTCTCCCTACATAAATAATCAATATTCGCAAAAGAGAAAAATTTAAAAAAAAAAGAAGAAGAAATTTCAAATTAGAAACTAAAAGTATACATTGAAGATTTTCGTTCAGGCTGGGACTCGAACCCAGGGCCACTCGCTTGGAAGCCTAACACTCTAGCCATTAGTCTATGGGAGCTCTGTCGGTGGGAGTTTTGAATATATTAAAAACAAAAAATGCACCTTGGTAATTGTTTATTTAAACACTTTGAAATCTTCGTGTCGAAAAATTAAACTGACTCAGAATTTTCTTCCCTACATAAATAATCAATAATTGCAAAGGAAAGAAATTGAAAAAAAAAAGAATTTTCAAATTAGAAAAGAAATATATACATTGAAGATATTCGCTCCGGCTGGGACTCGAACCCAGGCCACTCGCTTGGAAGACCAGCGGTCTAGCCATTAGGCTATCGGAGTTCTGTCGAGCGGAGTCTTACTGCCTGACTGATACTGCCTGACTGACAGACTGACTCACTGACTGACTGATACTGACTGACTGACTCACTGACTGACCGAGACTGACTGACTAACTGCCTGACTGACTGAGACTGGACTGACTGACTGACTGACTGACTGACTGACTGACTGACTAACTGACTGACTGAGACTGACTGACTGACTGCTTGACTCTCTGACTGGCTATTTCACTGACTGACTGAATGACTAAATGACTGACTGACACTGACTGACTGACTGCTTGACTACCTGACTGACTGCTTGACTGACTAACTGACTGGACAGGACTGACCGACTGACTGACTGACAGACTGACTGAATAAGGATGACTGACAGACTGACTGAATAAGGCTGACTGACTGACTGACTGACAGACTGACTGAATAAGGCTGACCGACTGACTGACTGCCTGACTGACTGACTGACTGAATGACTGACTGACTGACCGAGACTGACTGACTGACTGACTGAGACTGGACTGGACTGACTGACTGACTGACTGACTGAGACTGACTGACTGCTTTAGTGACTAACTGACTGCACAGGACTGACCGACTGACTGACTGACTGACTGCCTGACTGACTGACTGACTGAATGACTGACTGACTGAGACTAAATGACTGACTGCTTGACTGACTGGCTGAAGGACTAACTGACTGACTGACTGCCTGACTGACTGACTGACTGAATGACTGACTGACTGAGACTAAATGACTGACTGCTTGACTGACTGGCTGAAGGACTAACTGACTGACTGAGTGACTGACTGACTGGACTGACTGACTGAGACTGAATGACTGAGTGCTTGACTGATTGACTGTCAGACTGACTGACTGACTTCGCAAAAGGGAAAAATAAAAAAAAAATTATAAAATTAGAAAAAAATATTTGCATTTAAGATTTCCTTTTTGGCCGGGACTCGAACCCAGTACCACGCGCTAGGAACCCAACGGTCTAGCCATTAGGCTATCGGAGCTCTGTCGACGGAAGTCTTAAATATAATAAAAACAAAAAATGCACCTTGGTAATTATTGATTCAAACACTTTGAAATTTACAGGTCGAATAATTAAACTGACTCAGAATTTTTCTCCCTACATAAATAATCAGTATTCGCAAAAGAGAAAAATTAAAAAAAAAAGAAGAAGAAATTTCAAATTAGAAACTAAAAGCATACATTGAAGATTGTCGTTCAGGCTGGGACTCGAACCCAGGGCAACTCGCTTGGAAGCCTAACACTCTAGCCATTAGTCTATGGGAGCTCTGTCTGTGGGAGTTTTAAATATAATAAAAACAAAAAATGCACCTTGGTAATTGTTTATTTAAACACTTTGAAATCTTCGTGTCGAAAAATTAAACTGACTCAGAATTTTCTTCCCTACATAAATAATCAATAATTGCAAAGGAAAGAAATTGAAAAAAAAAGAATTTTCAAATTAGAAAAGAAATATATATACATTGAAGATATTCGCTCCGGCTGGGACTCGAACCCAGGCCACTCGCTTGGAAGACCAGCGGTCTAGCCATTAGGCTATCGGAGTTCTGTCGAGCGGAGTCTTACTGCCTGACTGATACTGCCTGACTGACAGACTGACTCACTGACTGACTGATACTGACTGACTGACTCACTGACTGACTGAGACTGGACTGACTGACTGACTGACTGACTGACTGACTAACTGACTGACTGAGACTGACTGCTTGACTCTCTGACTGGCTATTTCACTGACTGACTGAATGACTAAATGACTGACTGACACTGACTGACTGACTGCTTGACTACCTGACTGACTGCTTGACTGACTAACTGACTGGACAGGACTGACCGACTGACTGACTGACAGACTGACTGAATAAGGATGACTGACAGACTGACTGAATAAGGCTGACTGACTGACTGACTGACAGACTGACTGAATAAGGCTGACCGACTGACTGACTGCCTGACTGACTGACTGACTGAATGACTGACCGAGACTGACTGACTGACTGACTGAGACTGGACTGGACTGACTGACTGACTGACTGACTGAGACTGACTGACTGCTTTAGTGACTAACTGACTGCACAGGACTGACCGACTGACTGACTGACTGACTGCCTGACTGACTGACTGACTGAATGACTGACTGACTGAGACTAAATGACTGACTGCTTGACTGACTGGCTGAAGGACTAACTGACTGACTGAGTGACTGACTGACTGGACTGACTGACTGAGACTGAATGACTGAGTGCTTGACTGATTGACTGTCAGACTGACTGACTGACTTCGCAAAAGGGAAAAATAAAAAAAAAAAGAATTATAAAATTAGAAAAAAATATTTGCATTTAAGATTTCCTTTCCGGCCGGGACTCGAACCCAGTACCACGCGCTAGGAACCCAACGGTCTAGCCATTAGGCTATCGGAGCTCTGTCGATGGAAGTCTTAAATATAATAAAAACAAAAAATGCACCTTGGTAATTATTGATTCAAACACTTTGAAATTTACAGGTCGAATAATTAAACTGACTCAGAATTTTTCTCCCTACATAAATAATCAATATTCGCAAAAGAGAAAAATTAAAAAAAAAAAGAAGGAGAAATTTCAAATTAGAAACTAAAAGTATACATTGAAGATTTTCGTTCAGGCTGGGACTCGAACCCAGGGCCACTCGCTTGGAAGCCTAACACTCTAGCCATTAGTCTATGGGAGCTCTGTCGGTGGGAGTTTTAAATTATAATAAAAACAAAAAATGCACCATGGTAATTGTTTATTTAAACACTTTGAAATCTTCGTGTCGAAAAATTAAACTGACTCAGAATTTTCTTCCCTACATAAATAATCAATAATTGCAAAGGAAAGAAATTGAAAAAAAAAAGAATTTTCAAATTAGAAAAGAAATATATACATTGAAGATATTCGCTCCGGCTGGGACTCGAACCCAGGCCACTCGCTTGGAAGACCAGCGGTCTAGCCATTAGGCTATCGGAGTTCAGTCGAGCGGAGTCTTACTGCCTGACTGATACTGCCTGACTGACAGACTGACTCACTGACTGACTGATACTGACTGACTGACTCACTGACTGACCGAGACTGACTGACTAACTGCCTGACTGACTGAGACTGGACTGACTGACTGACTGACTGACTCACTGACTAACTGGCTGACTGACTGCTTGACTCTCTGACTGGCTATTTCACTGACTGACTGAATGACTAAATGACTGACTGACACTGACTGACTGACTGCTTGACTACCTGACTGACTGCTTGACTGACTAACTGACTGGACAGGACTGACCGACTGACTGACTGACTGACTGACTGACTGAGACTGACTGACTGCTTTAGTGACTAACTGACTGCACAGGACTGACCGACTGACTGACTGACTGACTGCCTGACTGACTGACTGACTGACTGCCTGACTGACTGACTGACTGAATGACTGACTGACTGAGACTAAATGACTGACTGCTTGACTGACTGGCTGAAGGACTAACTGACTGACTGAGTGACTGACTGACTGGACTGACTGACTGAGACTGAATGACTGAGTGCTTGACTGATTGACTGTCAGACTGACTGACTGACTTCGCAAAAGGGAAAAATAAAAAAAAAAGAATTATAAAATTAGAAAAAAATATTTGCATTTAAGATTTCCTGGCCGGGACTCGAACCCAGTACCACGCGCTAGGAACCCAACGGTCTAGCCATTAGGCTATCGGAGCTCTGTCGATGGAAGTCTTAAATATAATAAAAACAAAAAATGCACCTTGGTAATTATTGATTCAAACACTTTGAAATTTACAGGTCGAATAATTAAACTGACTCAGAATTTTTCTCCTTACATAAATAATCAATATTCGCAAAAGAGAAAAATTAAAAAAAAAGAAGAAGAAATTTCAAATTAGAAACTAAAAGTATACATTGAAGATTTTCGTTCAGGCTGGGACTCGAACCCAGGGCCACTCGCTTGGAAGCCTAACACTCTAGCCATTAGTCTATGGGAGCTCTGTCGGTGGGAGTTTTAAATATAATAAAAACAAAAAATGCACCTTGGTAATTGTTTATTTAAACACTTTGAAATCTTCGTGTCGAAAAATTAAACTGACTCAGAATTTTCTTCCCTACATAAATAATCAATAATTGCAAAGGAAAGAAATTGAAAAAAAAAAGAATTTTCAAATTAGAAAAGAAATATATACATTGAAGATATTCGCTCCGGCTGAGACTCGAACCCAGGCCACTCGCTTGGAAGACCAGCGGTCTAGCCATTAGGCTATCGGAGTTCTGTCGAGCGGAGTCTTACTGCCTGACTGATACTGCCTGACTGACAGACTGACTCACTGACTGACTGATACTGACTGACTGACTCACTGACTGACCGAGACTGACTGACTAACTGCCTGACTGACTGAGACTGGACTGACTGACTGACTGACTGACTCACTGACTAACTGACTGACTGAGACTGACTGACTGACTGCTTGACTCTCTGACTGGCTATTTCACTGACTGACTGAATGACTAAATGACTGACTGACACTGACTGACTGACTGCTTGACTACCTGACTGACTGCTTGACTGACTAACTGACTGGACAGGACTGACCGACTGACTGACTGACAGACTGACTGAATAAGGATGACTGACAGACTGACTGAATAAGGCTGACTGACTGACTGACTGACAGACTGACTGAATAAGGCTGACCGACTGACTGACTGCCTGACTGACTGACTGACTGAATGACTGACTGACTGACTGACCGAGACTGACTGACTGACTGACTGAGACTGGACTGGACTGACTGACTGACTGACTGACTGAGACTGACTGACTGCTTTAGTGACTAACTGACTGCACAGGACTGACCGACTGACTGACTGACTGACTGCCTGACTGACTGACTGACTGACTGACTGACTGACTGAGACTAAATGACTGACTGCTTGACTGACTGGCTGAAGGACTAACTGACTGACTGAGTGACTGACTGACTGGACTGACTGACTGAGACTGAATGACTGAGTGCTTGACTGATTGACTGTCAGACTGACTGACTGACTTCGCAAAAGGGAAAAATAAAAAAAAAAGAATTATAAAATTAGAAAAAAATATTTGCATTTAAGATTTCCTGGCCGGGACTCGAACCCAGTACCACGCGCTAGGAACCCAACGGTCTAGCCATTAGGCTATCGGAGCTCTGTCGATGGAAGTCTTAAATATAATAAAAACAAAAAATGCACCTTGGTAATTATTGATTCAAACACTTTGAAATTTACAGGTCGAATAATTAAACTGACTCAGAATTTTTCTCCCTACATAAATAATCAATATTCGCAAAAGAGAAAAATTAAAAAAAAAAGAAGAAGAAATTTCAAATTAGAAACTAAAAGTATACATTCAAGATTTTCGTTCAGGCTGGGACTCGAACCCAGGGCCACTCGCTTGGAAGCCTAACACTCTAGCCATTAGTCTATGGGAGCTCTGTCGGTGGGAGTTTTGAATATATTAAAAACAAAAAATGCACCTTGGTAATTGTTTATTTAAACACTTTGAAATCTTCGTGTCGAAAAATTAAACTGACTCAGAATTTTCTTCCCTACATAAATAATCAATAATTGCAAAGGAAAGAAATTGAAAAAAAAAAGAATTTTCAAATTAGAAAAGAAATATATACATTGAAGATATTCGCTCCGGCTGGGACTCGAACCCAGGCCACTCGCTTGGAAGACCAGCGGTCTAGCCATTAGGCTATCGGAGTTCTGTCGAGCGGAGTCTTACTGCCTGACTGACAGACTGACTCACTGACTGACTGATACTGACTGACTGACTCACTGACTGACCGAGACTGACTGACTAACTGCCTGACTGACTGAGACTGGACTGACTGACTGACTGACTCACTGACTAACTGGCTGACTGACTGCTTGACTCTCTGACTGGCTATTTCACTGACTGACTGAATGACTAAATGACTGACTGACACTGACTGACTGACTGCTTGACTACCTGACTGACTGCTTGACTGACTAACTGACTGGACAGGACTGACCGACTGACTGACTGACAGACTGACTGAGACTGGACTGGACTGACTGACTGACTGACTGACTGAGACTGACTGACTGCTTTAGTGACTAACTGACTGCACAGGACTGACCGACTGACTGACTGCCTGACTGACTGACTGACTGAATGACTGACTGACTGAGACTAAATGACTGACTGCTTGACTGACTGGCTGAAGGACTAACTGACTGACTGAGTGACTGACTGACTGGACTGACTGACTGAGACTGAATGACTGAGTGCTTGACTGATTGACTGTCAGACTGACTGACTGACTGGACTGACTGACTGAGACTGAATGACTGAGTGCTTGACTGATTGACTGTCAGACTGACTGACTGACTTCGCAAAAGGGAAAAATAAAAAAAAATTTATAAAATTAGAAAAAAATATTTGCATTTAAGATTTCCTGGCCGGGACTCGAACCCAGTACCACGCGCTAGGAACCCAACGGTCTAGCCATTAGGCTATCGGAGCTCTGTCGATGGAAGTCTTAAATATAATAAAAACAAAAAATGCACCTTGGTAATTATTGATTCAAACACTTTGAAATTTACAGGTCGAATAATTAAACTGACTCAGAATTTTTCTCCTTACATAAATAATCAATATTCGCAAAAGAGAAAAATTAAAAAAAAAGAAGAAGAAATTTCAAATTAGAAACTAAAAGTATACATTGAAGATTTTCGTTCAGGCTGGGACTCGAACCCAGGGCTACTCGCTTGGAAGCCTAACACTCTAGCCATTAGTCTATGGGAGCTCTGTCGGTGGGAGTTTTAAATATAATAAAAACAAAAAATGCACCTTGGTAATTGTTTATTTAAACACTTTGAAATCTTCGTGTCGAAAAATTAAACTGACTCAGAATTTTCTTCCCTACATAAATAATCAATATTTGCCAAGGAAAGAAATTGAAAAAAAAAAGAATTTTCAAATTAGAAAAGAAATATATACATTGAAGATATTCGCTCCGGCTGGGACTCGAACCCAGGCCACTCGCTTGGAAGACCAGCGGTCTAGCCATTAGGCTATCGGAGTTCTGTCGAGCGGAGTCTTACTGCCTGACTGATACTGCCTGACTGACAGACTGACTCACTGACTGACTGATACTGACTGACTGACTCACTGACTGACCGAGACTGACTGACTAACTGCCTGACTGACTGAGACTGGACTGACTGACTGACTGACTGACTCACTGACTAACTGACTGACTGAGACTGACTGACTGACTGCTTGACTCTCTGACTGGCTATTTCACTGACTGACTGAATGACTAAATGACTGACTGACACTGACTGACTGACTGCTTGACTACCTGACTGACTGCTTGACTGACTATCTGACTGGACAGGACTGACCGACTGACTGACTGACAGACTGACTGAATAAGGATGACTGACAGACTGACTGAATAAGGCTGACTGACTGACTGACTGACAGACTGACTGAATAAGGCTGACCGAATGACTGACTGCCTGACTGACTGACTGACTGAATGACTGACTGACTGACTGACCGAGACTGACTGACTGACTGACTGAGACTGGACTGACTGACTGACTGACTGACTGAGACTGACTGACTGCTTTAGTGACTAACTGACTGCACAGGACTGACCGACTGACTGACTGACTGACTGCCTGACTGACTGACTGACTGAATGACTGACTGACTGAGACTAAATGACTGACTGCTTGACTGACTGGCTGAAGGACTAACTGACTGACTGAGTGACTGACTGACTGGACTGACTGACTGAGACTGAATGACTGAGTGCTTGACTGATTGACTGTCAGACTGACTGACTGACTTCGCAAAAGGGAAAAATAAAAAAAAAAGAATTATAAAATTAGAAAAAAATATTTGCATTTAAGATTTCCTTTCCGGCCGGGACTCGAACCCAGTACCACGTGCTAGGAACCCAACGGTCTAGCCATTAGGCTATCGGAGCTCTGTCGATGGAAGTCTTAAATATAATAAAAACAAAAAATGCACCTTGGTAATTATTGATTCAAACACTTTGAAATTTACAGGTCGAATAATTAAACTGACTCAGAATTTTTCTCCCTACATAAATAATCAATATTCGCAAAAGAGAAAAATTAAAAAAAAAAGAAGAAGAAATTTCAAATTAGAAACTAAAAGTATACATTGAACATTTTCGTTCAGGCTGGGACTCAAACCCAGGGCCACTCGCTTGGAAGCCTAACACTCTAGCCATTAGTCTATGGGAGCTCTGTCGGTGGGAGTTTTAAATATAATAAAAACAAAAAATGCACCTTGGTAATTGTTTATTTAAACACTTTGAAATCTTCGTGTCGAAAAATTAAACTGACTCAGAATTTTCTTCCCTACATAAATAATCAATAATTGCAAAGGAAAGAAATTGAAAAAAAAAAAAGAATTTTCAAATTAGAAAAGAAATATATACATTGAAGATATTCGCTCCGGCTGGGACTCGAACCCAGGCCACTCGCTTGGAAGACCAGCGGTCTAGCCATTAGGCTATCGGAGTTCTGTCGAGTGGAGTCTTACTGCCTGACTGATACTGCCTGACTGACAGACTGACTCACTGACTGACTGATACTGACTGACTGACTCACTGACTGACCGAGACTGACTGACTAACTGCCTGACTGACTGAGACTGGACTGACTGACTGACTGACTGACTGACTGACTAACTGACTGACTGAGACTGACTGACTGACTGCTTGACTCTCTGACTGGCTATTTCACTGACTGACTGAATGACTAAATGACTGACTGACACTGACTGACTGACTGCTTGACTACCTGACTGACTGCTTGACTGACTAACTGACTGGACAGGACTGACCGACTGACTGACTGACTGAATAAAGATGACTGACAGACTGACTGAATAAGGCTGACTGACTGACTGACTGACTGACAGACTGACTGAATAAGGCTGACCGACTGACTGACTGCCTGACTGACTGACTGACCGAGACTGACTGGCTGACTGACTGAGACTGGACTGGACTGACTGACTGACTGACTGACTGAGACTGACTGACTGCTTTAGTGACTAACTGACTGCACAGGACTGACCGACTGACTGACTGACTGACTGCCTGACTGACTGACTGACTGAATGACTGACTGACTGAGACTAAATGACTGACTGCTTGACTGACTGGCTGAAGGACTAACTGACTGACTGAGTGACTGACTGACTGGACTGACTGACTGAGACTGAATGACTGAGTGCTTGACTGATTGACTGTCAGACTGACTGACTGACTTCGCAAAAGGGAAAAATAAAAAAAAAAGAATTATAAAATTAGAAAAAAATATTTGCATTTAGGATTTCCTTTCCGGCCGGGACTCGAATCCAGTACCACGCGCTAGGAACCCGCGGTCTAGCCATTAGGCTATCGGAGCTCTGTCGACGGAAGTCTTAAATATAATAAAAACAAAAAATGCACCTTGGTAATTATTAATTCAAACACTTTGAAATTTACAGGTCGAATAATTAAACTGACTCAGAATTTTTCTCCCTACATAAATAATCAATATTCGCAAAAGAGAAAAATTAAAAAAAAAAGAAGAAGAAATTTCAAATTAGAAACTAAAAGCATACATTGAAGATTGTCGTTCAGGCTGGGACTCGAACCCAGGGCAACTCGCTTGGAAGCCTAACACTCTAGCCATTAGTCTATGGGAACTCTGTCGGTGGGAGTTTTAAATATAATAAAAACAAAAAATGCACCTTGGTAATTGTTTATTTAAACACTTTGAAATCTTCGTGTCGAAAAATTAAACTGACTCAGAATTTTCTTCCCTACATAAATAATCAATAATTGCAAAGGAAAGAAATTGAAAAAAAAAAGAATTTTCAAATTAGAAAAGAAATATATACATTGAAGATATTCGCTCCGGCTGGGACTCGAACCCAGGCCACTCGCTTGGAAGACCAGCGGTCTAGCCTTTAGGCTATCGGAGTTCTGTCGAGCGGAGTCTTACTGCCTGACTGATACTGCCTGACTGACAGACTGACTCACTGACTGACTGATACTGACTGACTGACTCACTGACTGACCGAGACTGACTGACTAACTGCCTGACTGACTGAGACTGGACTGACTGACTGACTGACTGACTGACTGACTAACTGACTGACTGAGACTGACTGACTGACTGCTTGACTCTCTGACTGGCTATTTCACTGACTGACTGAATGACTAAATGACTGACTGACACTGACTGACTGACTGCTTGACTACCTGACTGACTGCTTGACTGACTAACTGACTGGACAGGACTGACCGACTGACTGACTGACTGAATAAGGATGACTGACAGACTGACTGAATAAGGCTGACTGACTGACTGACTGACTGACAGACTGACTGAATAAGGCTGACCGACTGACTGACTGCCTGACTGACTGACTGACCGAGACTGACTGACTGACTGACTGAGACTGGACTGGACTGACTGACTGACTGACTGACTGAGACTGACTGACTGCTTTAGTGACTAACTGACTGCACAGGACTGACCGACTGACTGACTGACTGACTGACTGCCTGACTGACTGACTGACTGAATGACTGACTGACTGAGACTAAATGACTGACTGCTTGACTGACTGGCTGAAGGACTAACTGACTGACTGAGTGACTGACTGACTGGACTGACTGACTGAGACTGAATGACTGAGTGCTTGACTGATTGACTGTCAGACTGACTGACTGACTTCGCAAAAGGGAAAAATAAAAAAAAAAGAATGATAAAATTAGAAAAAAATATTTGCATTTAAGATTTCCTTTCCGGCCGGGACTCGAACCCAGTACCACGCGCTAGGAACCCAACGGTCTAGCCATTAGGCTATCGGAGCTCTGTCGATGGAAGTCTTAAATATAATAAAAACAAAAAATGCACCTTGGTAATTATTGATTCAAACACTTTGAAATTTACAGGTCGAATAATTAAACTGACTCAGAATTTTTCTCCCTACATAAATAATCAATATTCGCAAAAGAGAAAAATTAAAAAAAAAAAAGGAGAAATTTCAAATTAGAAACTAAAAGTATACATTGAAGATTTTCGTTCAGGCTGGGACTCGAACCCAGGGCCACTCGCTTGGAAGCCTAACACTCTAGCCATTAGTCTATGGGAGCTCTGTAGGTGGGAGTTTTAAATATAATAAAAACAAAAAATGCACCATGTTAATTGTTTATTTAAACATTTTGAAATCTTCGTGTCGAAAAATTAAACTGACTCAGAATTTTCTTCCCTACATAAATAATCAATAATTGCAAAGGAAAGAAATTGAAAAAAAAAAGAATTTTCAAATTAGAAAAGAAATATATACATTGAAGATATTCGCTCCGGCTGGGACTCGAACCCAGGCCACTCGCTTGGCAGACCAGCGGTCTAGCCATTAGGCTATCGGTGTTCTGTCGAGCGGAGTCTTACTGCCTGACTGATACTGCCTGACTGACAGACTGACTCACTGACTGACTGATACTGACTGACTGACCGAGACTGACTGACTAACTGCCTGACTGACTGAGACTGGACTGACTGACTGACTGACTGACTAACTGACTGACTGAGACTGACTGACTGACTGCTTGACTCTCTGACTGGCTATTTCACTGACTGACTGAATGACTAAATGACTGACTGACACTGACTGACTGACTGCTTGACTACCTGACTGACTGCTTGACTGACTAACTGACTGGACAGGACTGACCGACTGACTGACTGACAGACTGACTGAATAAGGATGACTGACAGACTGACTGAATAAGGCTGACTGACTGACTGACTGACAGACTGACTGAATAAGGCTGACCGACTGACTGACTGCCTGACTGACTGACTGACTGAATGACTGACTGACTGACTGACCGAGACTGACTGACTGACTGACTGAGACTGGACTGGACTGACTGACTGACTGACTGACTGAGACTGACTGACTGCTTTAGTGACTAACTGACTGCACAGGACTGACCGACTGACTGACTGACTGACTGCCTGACTGACTGACTGACTGAATGACTGACTGACTGAGACTAAATGACTGACTGCTTGACTGACTGGCTGAAGGACTAACTGACTGACTGAGTGACTGACTGACTGGACTGACTGACTGAGACTGAATGACTGAGTGCTTGACTGATTGACTGTCAGACTGACTGACTGACTTCGCAAAAGGGAAAAATAAAAAAAAAAGAATTATAAAATTAGAAAAAAATATTTGCATTTACGATTTCCTGGCCGGGACTCGAACCCAGTACCACGCGCTAGGAACCCAACGGTCTAGCCATTAGGCTATCGGAGCTCTGTCGATGGAAGTCTTAAATATAATAAAAACAAAAAATGCACCTTGGTAATTATTGATTCAAACACTTTGAAATTTACAGGTCGAATAATTAAACTGACTCAGAATTTTTCTCCCTACATAAATAATCAATATTCGCAAAAGAGAAAAATTAAAAAAAAAAGAAGAAGAAATTTCAAATTAGAAACTAAAAGTATACATTGAAGATTTTCGTTCAGGCTGGGATTCGAACCCAGGGCCACTCGCTTGGAAGCCTAACACTCTAGCCATTAGTCTATGGGAGCTCTGTCGGTGGGAGTTTTAAATATAATAAAAACAAAAAATGCACCTTGGTAATTGTTTATTTAAACACTTTGAAATCTTCGTGTCGAAAAATTAAACTGACTCAGAATTTTCTTCCCTACATAAATAATCAATAATTGCAAAGGAAAGAAATTGAAAAAAAAAAGAATTTTCAAATTAGAAAAGAAATATATACATTGAAGATATTCGCTCCGGCTGGGACTCGAACCCAGGCCACTCGCTTGGAAGACCAGCGGTCTAGCCATTAGGCTATCGGAGTTCTGTCGAGCGGAGTCTTACTGCCTGACTGATACTGCCTGACTGACAGACTGACTCACTGACTGACTGATACTGACTGACTGACCGAGACTGACTGACTAACTGCCTGACTGACTGAGACTGGACTGACTGACTGACTGACTAACTGACTGACTGAGACTGACTGACTGACTGCTTGACTCTCTGACTGGCTATTTCACTGACTGACTGAATGACTAAATGACTGACTGACACTGACTGACTGACTGCTTGACTACCTGACTGACTGCTTGACTGACTAATTGACTGGACAGGACTGACCGACTGACTGACTGACAGACTGACTGAATAAGGATGACTGACAGACTGACTGAATAAGGCTGACTGACTGACTGACTGACAGACTGACTGAATAAGGCTGACCGACTGACTGACTGCCTGACTGACTGACTGACTGAATGACTGACTGACTGACTGACCGAGACTGACTGACTGACTGACTGAGACTGGACTGGACTGACTGACTGACTGAGACTGACTGACTGCTTTAGTGACTAACTGACTGCACAGGACTGACCGACTGACTGACTGACTGACTGAATGACTGACTGACTGAGACTAAATGACTGACTGCTTGACTGACTGGCTGAAGGACTAACTGACTGACTGAGTGACTGACTGACTGGACTGACTGACTGAGACTGAATGACTGAGTGCTTGACTGATTGACTGTCAGACTGACTGACTGACTTCGCAAAAGGGAAAAATAAAAAAAAAAGAATTAGAAAATTAGAAAAAAATATTTGAATTTAAGATTTCCTTTCCGGCCGGGACTCGAACCCAGTACCACGCGCTAGGAACCCAACGGTCTAGCCATTAGGCTATCGGAGCTTTGTCGATGGAAGTCTTAAATATAATAAAAACAAAAAATGCACCTTGGTAATTATTGATTCAAACACTTTGAAATTTACAGGTCGAATAATTAAACTGACTCAGAATTTTTCTCCCTACATAAATAATCAATATTCGCAAAAGAGAAAAATTTAAAAAAAAAAGAAGAAGAAATTTCAAATTAGAAACTAAAAGTATACATTGAAGATTTTCGTTCAGGCTGGGACTCGAACCCAGGGCCACTCGCTTGGAAGACCAGCGGTCTAGCCATTAGGCTATCGGAGTTCTGTCGAGCGGAGTCTTACTGCCTGACTGATACTGCCTGACTGACAGACTGACTCACTGACTGACTGATACTGACTGACTGACTCACTGACTGACCGAGACTGACTGACTAACTGCCTGACTGACTGAGACTGGACTGACTGACTGACTGACTGACTCACTGACTAACTGGCTGACTGACTGCTTGACTCTCTGACTGGCTATTTCACTGACTGACTGAATGACTAAATGACTGACTGACACTGACTGACTGACTGCTTGACTACCTGACTGACTGCTTGACTGACTAACTGACTGGACAGGACTGACCGACTGACTGACTGACAGACTGACTGAGACTGGACTGGACTGACTGACTGACTGACTGACTGAGACTGACTGACTGCTTTAGTGACTAACTGACTGCACAGGACTGACCGACTGACTGACTGACTGACTGCCTGACTGACTGACTGACTGAATGACTGACTGACTGAGACTAAATGACTGACTGCTTGACTGACTGGCTGAAGGACTAACTGACTGACTGAGTGACTGACTGACTGGACTGACTGACTGAGACTGAATGACTGAGTGCTTGACTGATTGACTGTCAGACTGACTGACTGACTTCGCAAAAGGGAAAAATAAAAAAAAAAAAGAATTATAAAATTAGAAAAAAATATTTGCATTTAAGATTTCCTGGCCGGGACTCGAACCCAGTACCACGCGCTAGGAACCCAACGGTCTAGCCATTAGGCTATCGGAGCTCTGTCGATGGAAGTCTTAAATATAATAAAAACAAAAAATGCACCTTGGTAATTATTGATTCAAACACTTTGAAATTTACAGGTCGAATAATTAAACTGACTCAGAATTTTTCTCCCTACAAAAATAATCAATATTCGCAAAAGAGAAAAATTAAAAAAAAAAGAAGAAGAAATTTCAAATTAGAAACTAAAAGTATACATTGAAGATTTTCGTTCAGGCTGGGACTCGAACCCAGGGCCACTCGCTTGGAAGCCTAACACTCTAGCCATTAGTCTATGGGAGCTCTGTCGGTGGGAGTTTTAAATATAATAAAAACAAAAAATGCACCTTGGAAATTGTTTATTTAAACACTTTGAAATCTTCGTGTCGAAAAATTAAACTGACTCAGAATTTTCTTCCCTACATAAATAATCAATAATTGCAAAGGAAAGAAATTGAAAAAAAAAAGAATTTTCAAATTAGAAAAGAAATATATACATTGAAGATATTCGCTCCGGCTGGGACTCGAACCCAGGCCACTCGCTTGGAAGACCAGCGGTCTAGCCATTAGGCTATCGGAGTTCTGTCGAGCGGAGTCTTACTGCCTGACTGATACTGCCTGACTGACAGACTGACTCACTGACTGACTGATACTGACTGACTGACCGAGACTGACTGACTAACTGCCTGACTGACTGAGACTGGACTGACTGACTGACTGACTGACTAACTGACTGACTGAGACTGACTGACTGCTTGACTCTCTGACTGGCTATTTCACTGACTGACTGAATGACTAAATGACTGACTGACACTGACTGACTGACTGCTTGACTACCTGACTGACTGCTTGACTGACTAACTGACTGGACAGGACTGACCGACTGACTGACTGACAGACTGACTGAATAAGGATGACTGACAGACTGACTGAATAAGGCTGACTGACTGACTGACTGACAGAATGACTGAATAAGGCTGACCGACTGACTGACTGCCTGACTGACTGACTGACTGACCGAGACTGACTGACTGACTGACTGAGACTGGACTGGACTGACTGACTGACTGACTGACTGACTGAGACGGACTGACTGCTTTAGTGACTAACTGACTGCACAGGACTGACCGACTGACTGACTGACTGACTGCCTGACTGACTGAATGACTGACTGACTGAGACTAAATGACTGACTGCTTGACTGACTGGCTGAAGGACTAACTGACTGACTGAGTGACTGACTGACTGGACTGACTGACTGAGACTGAATGACTGAGTGCTTGACTGATTGACTGTCAGACTGACTGACTGACTTCGCAAAAGGGAAAAATAAAAAAAAAAGAATTATAAAATTAGAAAAAAATATTTGCATTTAAGATTTCCTGGCCGGGACTCGAACCCAGTACCACGCGCTAGGAACCTAACGGTCTAGCCATTAGGCTATCGGAGCTCTGTCGATGGAAGTCTTAAATATAATAAAAACAAAAAATGCACCTTGGTAATTATTGATTCAAACACTTTGAAATTTACAGGTCGAATAATTAAACTGACTCAGATTTTTTCTCCTTACATAAATAATCAATATTCGCAAAAGAGAAAAATTAAAAAAAAAAGAAGAAGAAATTTCAAATTAGAAACTAAAAGTATACATTGAAGATTTTCGTTCAGGCTGGGACTCGAACCCAGGGCCACTCGCTTGGAAGCCTAACACTCTAGCCATTAGTCTATGGGAGCTCTGTCGGTGGGAGTTTTAAATATAATAAAAACAAAAAATGCACCTTGGTAATTGTTTATTTAAACACTTTGAAATCTTCGTGTCGAAAAATTAAACTGACTCAGAATTTTCTTCCCTACATAAATAATCAATAATTGCAAAGGAAAGAAATTGAAAAAAAAAAGAATTTTCAAATTAGAAAAGAAATATATACATTGAAGATATTCGCTCCGGCTGGGACTCGAACCCAGGCCACTCGCTTGGAAGACCAGCGGTCTAGCCATTAGGCTATCGGAGTTCTGTCGAGCGGAGTCTTACTGCCTGACTGATACTGCCTGACTGACAGACTGACTCACTGACTGACTGATACTGACTGACTGACTCACTCACTGACCGAGACTGACTGACTAACTGCCTGACTGACTGAGACTGGACTGACTGAGACTGGACTGTCTGACTGACTGACTGACTCACTGACTAACTGACTGACTGAGACTGACTGACTGACTGCTTGACTCTCTGACTGGCTATTTCTTTGACTGACTGAATGACTAAATGACTGACTGACACTGACTGACTGACTGCTTGACTACCTGACTGACTGCTTGACTGACTAACTGACTGGACAGGACTGACCGACTGACTGACTGACAGACTGACTGAATAAGGATGACTGACAGACTGACTGAATAAGGCTGACTGACTGACTGACTGACAGACTGACTGAATAAGGCTGACTGACTGACTGACTGACAGACTGACTGAATAAGGATGACTGACAGACTGACTGAATAAGGCTGACTGACTGACTGACTGACAGACTGACTGAATAAGGCTGACCGACTGACTGACTGCCTGACTGACTGACTGAATGACTGACTGACTGACTGACCGAGACTGACTGACTGACTGACTGAGACTGGACTGGACTGACTGACTGACTGACTGAGACTGACTGACTGCTTTAGTGACTAACTGACTGCACAGGACTGACCGACTGACTGACTGACTGACTGCCTGACTGACTGACTGACTGAATGACTGACTGACTGAGAGTAAATGACTGACTGCTTGACTGACTGGCTGAAGGACTAACTGACTGACTGAGTGACTGACTGACTGGACTGACTGACTGAGACTGAATGACTGAGTGCTTGACTGATTGACTGTCAGACTGACTGACTGACTTCGCAAAAGGGAAAAATAAAAAAAAGAATTATAAAATTAGAAAAAATATTTGCATTTAAGATTTCCTTTCCGGCCGGGACTCGAACCCAGTACCACGCGCTAGGAACCCAACGGTCTAGCCATTAGGCTATCGGAGCTCTGTCGACGGAAGTCTTAAATATAATAAAAACAAAAAATGCACCTTGGTAATTATTGATTCAAACACTTTGAAATTTACAGGTCGACTAATTAAACTGACTCAGAATTTTTCTCCCTACATAAATAATCAATATTCGCAAAAGAGAAAAATTAAAAAAAAAAAGAAGGAGAAATTTCAAATTAGAAACTAAAAGTATACATTGAAGATTTTCGTTCAGGCTGGGACTCGAACCCAGGGCCACTCGCTTGGAAGCCTAACACTCTAGCCATTAGTCTATGGGAGCTCTGTCGGTGGGAGTTTTAAATATAATAAAAACAAAAAATGCACCTTGGTAATTGTTTATTTAAACACTTTGAAATCTTCGTGTCGAAAAATTAAACTGACTCAGAATTTTCTTCCCTACATAAATAATCAATAATTGCAAAGGAAAGAAATTGAAAAAAAAAGAATTTTCAAATTAGAAAAGAAATATATACATTGAAGATATTCGCTCCGGCTGGGACTCGAACCCAGGCCACTCGCTTGGAAGACCAACGGTCTAGCCATTAGGCTATCGGAGTTCTGTCGAGCGGAGTCTTACTGCCTGACTGATACTGCCTGACTGACAGACTGACTCACTGACTGACTGATACTGACTGACTGACCGAGACTGACTGACTAACTGCCTGACTGACTGAGACTGGACTGACTGACTGACTGACTGACTAACTGACTGACTGAGACTGACTGACTGCTTGACTCTCTGACTGGCTATTTCACTGACTGACTGAATGACTAAATGACTGACTGACACTGACTGACTGACTGCTTGACTACCTGACTGACTGCTTGACTGACTAACTGACTGGACAGGACTGACCGACTGACTGACTGACAGACTGACTGAATAAGGATGACTGACAGACTGACTGAATAAGGCTGACTGACTGACTGACTGACAGAATGACTGAATAAGGCTGACCGACTGACTGACTGCCTGACTGACTGACTGACTGACCGAGACTGACTGACTGACTGACTGAGACTGGACTGGACTGACTGACTGACTGACTGACTGACTGAGACGGACTGACTGCTTTAGTGACTAACTGACTGCACAGGACTGACCGACTGACTGACTGACTGACTGCCTGACTGACTGAATGACTGACTGACTGAGACTAAATGACTGACTGCTTGACTGACTGGCTGAAGGACTAACTGACTGACTGAGTGACTGACTGACTGGACTGACTGACTGAGACTGAATGACTGAGTGCTTGACTGATTGACTGTCAGACTGACTGACTGACTTCGCAAAAGGGAAAAATAAAAAAAAAAGAATTATAAAATTAGAAAAAAATATTTGCATTTAAGATTTCCTGGCCGGGACTCGAACCCAGTACCACGCGCTAGGAACCTAACGGTCTAGCCATTAGGCTATCGGAGCTCTGTCGATGGAAGTCTTAAATATAATAAAAACAAAAAATGCACCTTGGTAATTATTGATTCAAACACTTTGAAATTTACAGGTCGAATAATTAAACTGACTCAGATTTTTTCTCCTTACATAAATAATCAATATTCGCAAAAGAGAAAAATTAAAAAAAAAAGAAGAAGAAATTTCAAATTAGAAACTAAAAGTATACATTGAAGATTTTCGTTCAGGCTGGGACTCGAACCCAGGGCCACTCGCTTGGAAGCCTAACACTCTAGCCATTAGTCTATGGGAGCTCTGTCGGTGGGAGTTTTAAATATAATAAAAACAAAAAATGCACCTTGGTAATTGTTTATTTAAACACTTTGAAATCTTCGTGTCGAAAAATTAAACTGACTCAGAATTTTCTTCCCTACATAAATAATCAATAATTGCAAAGGAAAGAAATTGAAAAAAAAAAGAATTTTCAAATTAGAAAAGAAATATATACATTGAAGATATTCGCTCCGGCTGGGACTCGAACCCAGGCCACTCGCTTGGAAGACCAGCGGTCTAGCCATTAGGCTATCGGAGTTCTGTCGAGCGGAGTCTTACTGCCTGACTGATACTGCCTGACTGACAGACTGACTCACTGACTGACTGATACTGACTGACTGACTCACTCACTGACCGAGACTGACTGACTAACTGCCTGACTGACTGAGACTGGACTGACTGACTGACTGACTGACTCACTGACTAACTGACTGACTGAGACTGACTGACTGACTGCTTGACTCTCTGACTGGCTATTTCTTTGACTGACTGAATGACTAAATGACTGACTGACACTGACTGACTGACTGCTTGACTACCTGACTGACTGCTTGACTGACTAACTGACTGGACAGGACTGACCGACTGACTGACTGACAGACTGACTGAATAAGGATGACTGACAGACTGACTGAATAAGGCTGACTGACTGACTGACTGACAGACTGACTGAATAAGGCTGACTGACTGACTGACTGACAGACTGACTGAATAAGGATGACTGACAGACTGACTGAATAAGGCTGACTGACTGACTGACTGACAGACTGACTGAATAAGGCTGACCGACTGACTGACTGCCTGACTGACTGACTGAATGACTGACTGACTGACTGACCGAGACTGACTGACTGACTGACTGAGACTGGACTGGACTGACTGACTGACTGACTGAGACTGACTGACTGCTTTAGTGACTAACTGACTGCACAGGACTGACCGACTGACTGACTGACTGACTGCCTGACTGACTGACTGACTGAATGACTGACTGACTGAGAGTAAATGACTGACTGCTTGACTGACTGGCTGAAGGACTAACTGACTGACTGAGTGACTGACTGACTGGACTGACTGACTGAGACTGAATGACTGAGTGCTTGACTGATTGACTGTCAGACTGACTGACTGACTTCGCAAAAGGGAAAAATAAAAAAAAGAATTATAAAATTAGAAAAAATATTTGCATTTAAGATTTCCTTTCCGGCCGGGACTCGAACCCAGTACCACGCGCTAGGAACCCAACGGTCTAGCCATTAGGCTATCGGAGCTCTGTCGACGGAAGTCTTAAATATAATAAAAACAAAAAATGCACCTTGGTAATTATTGATTCAAACACTTTGAAATTTACAGGTCGAATAATTAAACTGACTCAGAATTTTTCTCCCTACATAAATAATCAATATTCGCAAAAGAGAAAAATTAAAAAAAAAAGAAGGAGAAATTTCAAATTAGAAACTAAAAGTATACATTGAAGATTTTCGTTCAGGCTGGGACTCGAACCCAGGGCCACTCGCTTGGAAGCCTAACACTCTAGCCATTAGTCTATGGGAGCTCTGTCGGTGGGAGTTTTAAATATAATAAAAACAAAAAATGCACCTTGGTAATTGTTTATTTAAACACTTTGAAATCTTCGTGTCGAAAAATTAAACTGACTCAGAATTTTCTTCCCTACATAAATAATCAATAATTGCAAAGGAAAGAAATTGAAAAAAAAAGAATTTTCAAATTAGAAAAGAAATATATACATTGAAGATATTCGCTCCGGCTGGGACTCGAACCCAGGCCACTCGCTTGGAAGACCAGCGGTCTAGCCATTAGGCTATCGGAGTTCTGTCGAGCGGAGTCTTACTGCCTGACTGATACTGCCTGACTGACAGACTGACTCACTGACTGACTGATACTGACTGACTGACCGAGACTGACTGACTAACTGCCTGACTGACTGAGACTGGACTGACTGACTGACTGACTGACTAACTGACTGACTGAGACTGACTGACTGACTGCTTGACTCTCTGACTGGCTATTTCACTGACTGACTGAATGACTAAATGACTGACTGACACTGACTGACTGACTGCTTGACTACCTGACTGACTGCTTGACTGACTAACTGACTGGACAGGACTGACCGACTGACTGACTGACAGACTGACTGAATAAGGATGACTGACAGACTGACTGAATAAGGCTGACTGACTGACTGACTGACAGACTGACTGAATAAGGCTGACCGAGACTGACTGACTGACTGACTGAGACTGGACTGGACTGACTGACTGACTGACTGACTGACTGAGACTGGACTGGACTGACTGACTGACTGACTGACTGACTGAGACTGACTGACTGCTTTAGTGACTAACTGACTGCACAGGACTGACCGACTGACTGACTGACTGACTGCCTGACTGACTGACTGACTGAATGACTGACTGACTGAGACTAAATGACTGACTGCTTGACTGACTGGCTGAAGGACTAACTGACTGACTGAGTGACTGACTGACTGGACTGACTGACTGAGACTGAATGACTGAATGCTTGACTGATTGACTGTCAGACTGACTGACTGACTTCGCAAAAGGGAAAAATAAAAAAAAAAGAATTATAAAATTAGAAAAAAATATTTGCATTTAAGATTTCCTGGCCGGGACTCGAACCCAGTACCACGCGCTAGGAACCCAACGGTCTAGCCATTAGGCTATCGGAGCTCTGTCGATGGAAGTCTTAAATATAATAAAAACAAAAAATGCACCTTGGTAATTATTGATTCAAACACTTTGAAATTTACAGGTCGAATAATTAAACTGACTCAGAATTTTTCTCCCTACATAAATAATCAATATTCGCAAAAGAGAAAAATTAAAAAAAAAAGAAGAAGAAATTTCAAATTAGAAACTAAAAGTATACATTGAAGATTTTCGTTCAGGCTGGGACTCGAACCCAGGGCCACTCGCTTGGAAGCCTAACACTCTAGCCATTAGTCTATGGGAGCTCTGTCGGTGGGAGTTTTAAATATAATAAAAACAAAAAATGCACCTTGGTAATTGTTTATTTAAACACTTTGAAATCTTCGTGTCGAAAAATTAAACTGACTCAGAATTTTCTTCCCTACATAAATAATCAATAATTGCAAAGGAAAGAAATTGAAAAAAAAAAGAATTTTCAAATTAGAAAAGAAATATATACATTGAAGATATTCGGTCCGGCTGGGACTCGAACCCAGGCCACTCGCTTGGAAGACCAGCGGTCTAGCCATTAGGCTATCGGAGTTCTGTCGGTCGGAGCCTTACTGCCTGACTGAGACTGCCTGACTGACAGACTGACTCACTGACTGACTGATACTGACTGACTGACTCACTGACTGACCGAGACTGACTGACTAACTGCCTGACTGACTGAGACTGGACTGACTGACTGACTGACTGACTGACTGACTAACTGACTGACTGACTGAGACTGACTGACTGACTGCTTGACTCTCTGACTGGCTATTTCACTGACTGACTGAATGACTAAATGACTGACTGACACTGACTGACTGACTGCTTGACTACCTGACTGACTGCTTGACTGACTAACTGACTGGACAGGACTGACCGACTGACTGACTGACAGACTGACTGAATAAGGCTGACTGACTGACTGACTGACAGACTGACTGAATAAGGCTGACCGACTGACTGACTGCCTGACTGACTGACTGACTGAATGACTGACTGACTGACTGACCGAGACTGACTGACTAACTGCCTGACTGACTGAGACTGGACTGACTGACTGACTGACTGACTGACTGACTAACTGACTGACTGAGACTGACTGACTGACTGCTTGACTCTCTGACTGGCTATTTCACTGACTGACTGAATGACTAAATGACTGACTGACTGCTTGACTACCTGACTGACTGATTGACTGACTAACTGACTGGACAGGACTGACCGACTGACTGACTGACACCCTGACTGAATAAGGCTGACTGACTGAATGACTGACAGACTGACTGAATAAGGCTGACCGACTGACTGACTGCCTGACTGACTGACTGACTGAATGACTGACTGACTGACTGACCGAGACTGACTGACTGACTGACTGAGACTGGACTGGACTGACTGACTGACTGACTGAGACTGACTGACTGCTTTAGTGACTAACTGACTGCACAGGACTGACCGACTGACTGACTGACTGACTGCCTGACTGACTGACTGACTGAATGACTGACTGACTGAGACTAAATGACTGACTGCTTGACTGACTGGCTGAAGGACTAACTGACTGACTGAGTGACTGACTGACTGGACTGACTGACTGAGACTGAATGACTGAGTGCTTGACTGATTGACTGTCAGACTGACTGACTGACTTCGCAAAAGGGAAAAATAAAAAAAAAAGAATTATAAAATTAGAAAAAAATATTTGCATTTAAGATTTCCTTTCCGGCCGGGACTCGAACCCAGTACCACGTGCTAGGAACCCAACGGTCTAGCCATTAGGCTATCGGAGCTCTGTCGATGGAAGTCTTAAATATAATAAAAACAAAAAATGCACCTTGGTAATTATTGATTCAAACACTTTGAAATTTACAGGTCGAATAATTAAACTGACTCAGAATTTTTCTCCCTACATAAATAATCAATATTCGCAAAAGAGAAAAATTAAAAAAAAAAGAAGAAGAAATTTCAAATTAGAAACTAAAAGTATACATTGAAGATTTTCGTTCAGGTTGGGACTCGAACCCAGAGCCACTCGCTTGGAATCCTAACACTCTAGCCATTAGTCTATGGGAGCTCTGTCGGTGGGAGTTTTAAATATAATAAAAACAAAAAATGCACCTTGGTAATTGTTTATTTAAACACTTTGAAATCTTCGTGTCGAAAAATTAAACTGACTCAGAATTTTCTTCCCTACATAAATTATCAATAATTGCAAAGGAAAGAAATTGAAAAAAAAAAGAATTTTCAAATTAGAAAAGAAATATATACATTGAAGATATTCGCTCCGGCTGGGACTCGAACCCAGGCCACTCGCTTGGAAGACCAGCGGTCTAGCCATTAGGCTATCGGAGTTCTGTCGAGTGGAGTCTTACTGCCTGACTGATACTGCCTGACTGACAGACTGACTCACTGACTGACTGATACTGACTGACTGACTCACTGACTGACCGAGACTGACTGACTAACTGCCTGACTGACTCAGACTGGACTGACTGACTGACTGACTGACTGACTGACTAACTGACTGACTGAGACTGACTGACTGACTGCTTGACTCTCTGACTGGCTATTTCTTTGACTGACTGAATGACTAAATGACTGACTGACACTGACTGACTGACTGCTTGACTACCTGACTGACTGCTTGACTGACTAACTGACTGGACAGGACTGACCGACTGACTGACTGACAGACTGACTGAATAAGGATGACTGACAGACTGACTGAATAAGGCTGACTGACTGACTGACTGACAGACTGACTGAATAAGGCTGACCGACTGACTGACTGCCTGACTGACTGAATGACTGACTGACTGACTGACCGAGACTGACTGACTGACTGACTGAGACTGGACTGGACTGACTGACTGACTGACTGACTGAGACTGACTGACTGCTTTAGTGACTAACTGACTGCACAGGACTGACCGACTGACTGACTGACTGACTGCCTGACTGACTGACTGAGACTAAATGACTGACTGCTTTACTGACTGGCTGAAGGACTAACTGACTGACTGAGTGACTGACTGACTGGACTGACTGACTGAGATTGAATGACTGAGTGCTTGACTGATTGACTGTCAGACTGACTGACTGACTTCGCAAAAGGGAAAAATATAAAAAAAAGAATTATAAAATTAGAAAAAAATATTTGCATTTAAGATTTCCTTTCCGGCCGGGACTCGAACCCAGTACCACGCGCTAGGAACCCAACGGTCTAGCCATTAGGCTATCGGAGCTCTGTCGATGGAAGTCTTAAATATAATAAAAACAAAAAATGCACCTTGGTAATTATTGATTCAAACACTTTGAAATTTACAGGTCGAATAATTAAACTGACTCAGAATTTTTCTCCCTACATAAATAATCAATATTCGCAAAAGAGAAAAATTGAAAAAAAAGAAGAAGAAATTTCAAATTAGAAACTTAAAGTATACATTGAAGATTTTCGTTCAGGCTGGGACTCGAACCCAGGGCCACTCGCTTGGAAGCCTAACACTCTAGCCATTAGTCTATGGGAGCTCTGTCGGTGGGAGTTTTAAATATAATAAAAACAAAAAATGCACCTTGGTAATTGTTTATTTAAACACTTTGAAATCTTTGTGTCGAAAAATTAAACTGACTCAGAATTTTCTTCCCTACATAAATAATCAATAATTGCAAAGGAAAGAAATTGAAAAAAAAAAGAATTTTCAAATTAGAAAAGAAATATATACATTGAAGATATTCGCTCCGGCTGGGACTCGAACCCAGGCCACTCGCTTGGAAGACCAGCGGTCTAGCCATTAGGCTATCGGAGTTCTGTCGAGCGGAGTCTTACTGCCTGACTGATACTGCCTGACTGACAGACTGACTCACTGACTGACTGATACTGACTGACTGACTCACTGACTGACCGAGACTGACTGACTAACTGCCTGACTGACTGAGACTGGACTGACTGACTGACTGACTGACTGACTGACTAACTGACTGACTGAGACTGACTGACTGACTGCTTGACTCTCTGACTGGCTATTTCACTGACTGACTGAATGACTAAATGACTGACTGACACTGACTGACTGACTGCTTGACTACCTGACTGACTGCTTGACTGACTAACTGACTGGACAGGACTGACCGACTGACTGACTGACAGACTGACTGAATAAGGATGACTGACAGACTGACTGAATAAGGCTGACTGACTGACTGACTGACAGACTGACTGAATAAGGCTGACCGACTGACTGACTGCCTGACTGACTGACTGAATGACTGACTGACTGAGACTAAATGACTGACTGCTTGACTGACTGGCTGAAGGACTAACTGACTGACTGAGTGACTGACTGACTGGACTGACTGACTGAGACTGAATGACTGAGTGCTTGACTGATTGACTGTCAGACTGACTGACTGACTTCGCAAAAGGGAAAAATAAAAAAAAAAGAATTATAAAATTAGAAAAAAATATTTGCATTTAAGATTTCCTTTCCGGCTGGGATTTGAACCCAGGGCGACACTCATGGAAGCCCAACGCTCTCGCCAATATACTATCGGATCTCTGTTGATCGGTGTCTTAATTATAATAAAAACAAAAAATGCACCTTAGTAATTATTGATCTAAAATCTTTGAAATCTAAAGGTCGAATGATTAAACTGACTCAGAATTTTCTTCCGTACATAAATAATCCATATTTGCAAAAGAAAGAAATTGAAAAAAAAAAGAATCTTCAAATTAGAAGAGAAATATATACATGGAAGATTTTCGTGTCGGCCGGGACTCGAACCCAGTACCACGCGCTTGGAACCCAACGGTCTAGCCATTAGTCTATCGGAGCTCTGTCGATGGAAGTCTTAAATATAATAAAAACAAAAAATGCACCTTGGTAATTATTGATTCAAACACTTTGAAATTTACAGGTCGAATAATTAAACTGACTCAGAATTTTTCTCCCTACATAAATAATCAATATTCGCAAAAGAGAAAAATTAAAAAAAAAGAAGAAGAAATTTCAAATTAGAAACTAAAAGTATACATTGAAGATTTTCGTTCAGGCTGGGACTCGAACCCAGGGCCACTCGCTTGGAAGCCTAACACTCTAGCCATTAGTCTATGGGAGCTCTGTCGGTGGGAGTTTTAAATATAATAAAAACAAAAAATGCACCTTGGTAATTGTTTATTTAAACACTTTGAAATCTTCGTGTCGAAAAATTAAACTGACTCAGAATTTTCTTCCCTACATAAATAATCAATAATTGCAAAGGAAAGAAATTGAAAAAAAAAAGAATTTTCAAATTAGAAAAGAAATATACACATTGAAGATATTCGCTCCGGCTGGGACTCGAACCCAGGCCACTCGCTTGGAAGACCAGCGGTCTAGCCATTAGGCTATCGGAGTTCTGTCGAGCGGAGTCTTACTGCCTGACTGATACTGCCTGACTGACAGACTGACTCACTGACTGACTGATACTGACTGACTGACTCACTGACTGACCGAGACTGACTGACTAACTGCCTGACTGACTGAGACTGGACTGACTGACTGACTGACTGACTGACTGACTAACTGACTGACTGAGACTGACTGACTGACTGCTTGACTCTCTGACTGGCTATTTCACTGACTGACTAAATGACTGACTGACACTGACTGACTGACTGCTTGACTACCTGACTGACTGCTTGACTGACTAACTGACTGGACAGGACTGACCGACTGACTGACTGACAGACTGACTGAATAAGGCTGACTGACTGACTGACTGACAGACTGACTGAATAAGGCTGACCGACTGACTGACTGCCTGACTGACTGACTGACTGAATGACTGACTGACTGACTGACCGAGACTGACTGACTGACTGACTGAGACTGGACTGGACTGACTGACTGACTGACTGACTGAGACTGACTGACTGCTTTAGTGACTAACTGACTGCACAGGACTGACCGACTGACTGACTGACTGACTGCCTGACTGACTGACTGACTGAATGACTGACTGAATGACTGACTGACTGAGACTAAATGACTGACTGCTTGACTGACTGGCTGAAGGACTAACTGACTGACTGAGTGACTGACTGACTGGACTGACTGACTGAGACTGAATGACTGAGTGCTTGACTGATTGACTGTCAGACTGACTGACTGACTTCGCAAAAGGGAAAAATAAAAAAAAAGAATTATAAAATTAGAAAAAAATATTTGCATTTAAGATTTCCTTTCCGGCTGGGATTTGAACCCAGGGCGACACTCATGGAAGCCCAACGCTCTCGCCAATATACTATCGGATCTCTGTTGATCGGTGTCTTAATTATAATAAAAACAAAAAATGCACTTTAGTAATTATTGATCTAAAATCTTTGAAATCTAAAGGTCGAATGATTAAACTGACTTAGAATTTTCTTCCGTACATAAATAATCCATATTTGCAAAAGAAAGAAATTGAAAAAAAAAAAGAATTTTCAAATTAGAAGAGAAATATATACATGGAAGATTTTCGTTCCGGCCGGGACTCGAACCCAGTACCACGCGCTTGGAACCCAACGGTCTAGCCATTAGGCTATCGGAGCTCTGTCGATGGAAGTCTTAAATATAATAAAAACAAAAAATGCACCTTGGTAATTATTGATTCAAACACTTTGAAATTTACAGGTCGAATAATTAAACTGACTCAGAATTTTTCTCCCTACATAAATAATCAATATTCGCAAAAGAGAAAAATTAAACAAAAAAGAAGAAGAAATTTCAAATTAGAAACTAAAAGTATACATTGAAGATTTTCGTTCAGGCTGGGACTCGAACCCAGGGCCACGCGCTTGGAAGCCTAACACTCTAGCCATTAGTCTATGGGAGCTCTGTCGGTGGGAGTTTTAAATATAATAAAAACAAAAAATGCACCTTGGTAATTGTTTATTTAAACACTTTGAAATCTTCGTGTCGAAAAATTAAACTGACTCAGAATTTTCTTCCCTACATAAATAATCAATAATTGCAAAGGAAAGAAATTGAAAAAAAAAAGAATTTTCAAATTAGAAAAGAAATATATACATTGAAGATATTCGCTCCGGCTGGGACTCGAACCCAGGCCACTCGCTTGGAAGACCAGCGGTCTAGCCATTAGGCTATCGGAGTTCTGTCGAGCGGAGTCTTACTGCCTGACTGATACTGCCTGACTGACAGACTGACTCACTGACTGACTGATACTGACTGACTGACTCACTGACTGACCGAGACTGACTGACTAACTGCCTGACTGACTGAGACTGGACTGAGTGACTGACTGACTGACTGACTGACTAACTGACTGACTGAGACTGACTGACTGACTGCTTGACTCTCTGACTGGCTATTTCACTGACTGACTGAATGACTAAATGACTGACTGACACTGACTGACTGACTGCTTGACTACCTGACTGACTGCTTGACTGACTAACTGACTGGACAGGACTGACCGACTGACTGACTGACAGACTGACTGAATAAGGATGACTGACAGACTGACTGAATAAGGCTGACTGACTGACTGACTGACAGACTGACTGAATAAGGCTGACCGACTGACTGACTGCCTGACTGACTGACTGACTGAATGACTGACTGACTGACTGACCGAGACTGACTGACTGCTTTAGTGACTAACTGACTGCACAGGACTGACCGACTGACTGACTGACTGACTGCCTGACTGACTGACTGACTGAATGACTGACTGACTGAGACTAAATGACTGACTGCTTGACTGACTGGCTGAAGGACTAACTGACTGACTGAGTGACTGACTGACTGGACTGACTGACTGAGACTGAATGACTGAGTGCTTGACTGATTGACTGTCAGACTGACTGACTGACTTCGCAAAAGGGAAAAATATAAAAAAAAGAATTATAAAATTAGAAAAAAATATTTGCATTTAAGATTTCCTTTCCGGCCGGGACTCGAACCCAGTACCACGCGCTAGGAACCCAACGGTCTAGCCATTAGGCTATCGGAGCTCTGTCGATGGAAGTCTTAAATATAATAAAAACAAAAAATGCACCTTGGTAATTATTGATTCAAACACTTTGAAATTTACAGGTCGAATAATTAAACTGACTCAGAATTTTTCTCCCTACGTAAATAATCAATATTCGCAAAAGAGAAAAATTGAAAAAAAAAAAGAAGAAGAAATTTCAAATTAGAAACTAAAAGTATACATTGAAGATTTTCGTTCAGGCTGGGACTCGAACCCAGGGCCACTCGCTTGGAAGCCTAACACTCTAGCCATTAGTCTATGGGAGCTCTGTTGGTGGGAGTTTTAAATATAATAAAAACAAAAAATGCACCTTGGTAATTGTTTATTTAAACACTTTGAAATCTTCGTGTCGAAAAATTAAACTGACTCAGAATTTTCTTCCCTACATAAATAATCAATAATTGCAAAGGAAAGAAATTGAAAAAAAAAAGAATTTTCAAATTAGAAAAGAAATATATACATTGAAGATATTCGCTCCGGCTGTGACTCGAACCCAGGCCACTCGCTTGGAAGACCAGCGGTCTAGCCATTAGGCTATCGGAGTTCTGTCGAGCGGAGTCTTACTGCCTGACTGATACTGCCTGACTGACAGACTGACTCACTGACTGACTGATACTGACTGACTGACTCACTGACTGACCGAGACTGACTGACTAACTGCCTGACTGACTGAGACTGGACTGACTGACTGACTGACTGAATGACTGACTAACTGACTGACTGAGACTGACTGACTGACTGCTTGACTCTCTGACTGGCTATTTCACTGACTGACTGAATGACTAAATGACTGACTGACACTGACTGACTGACTGCTTGACTACCTGACTGACTGCTTGACTGACTAACTGACTGGACAGGACTGACCGACTGACTGACTGACAGACTGACTGAATAAGGATGACTGACAGACTGACTGAATAAGGCTGACTGACTGACTGACTGACAGACTGACTGAATAAGGCTGACCGACTGACTGACTGCCTGACTGACTGACTGACTGAATGACTGACTGACTGAGACTAAATGACTGACTGCTTGACTGACTGGCTGAAGGACTAACTGACTGACTGAGTGACTGACTGACTGGACTGACTGACTGAGACTGAATGACTGAGTGCTTGACTGATTGACTGTCAGACTGACTGACTGACTTCGCAAAAGGGAAAAATAAAAAAAAAGAATTATAAAATTAGAAAAATTATTTGCATTTAAGATTTCCTTTCCGGCTGGGATTTGAACCCAGGGCGACACTCATGGAAGCCCAACGCTCTCGCCAATATACTATCGGATCTCTGTTGATCGGTGTCTTAATTATAATAAAAACAAAAAATGCACCTTAGTAATTATTGATCTAAAATCTTTGAAATCTAAAGGTCGAATGATTAAACTGACTCAGAATTTTCTTCCGTACATAAATAATCCATATTTGCAAAAGAAAGAAATTGAAAAAAAAAGAATCTTCAAATTAGAAGAGAAATATATACATGGAAGATTTTCGTTCCGACCGGGACTCGAACCCAGTACCACGCGCTTGGAACCCAACGGTCTAGCCATTAGGCTATCGGAGCTCTGTCGATGGAAGTCTTAAATATAATAAGAACAAAAAATGCACCTTGGTAATTATTGATTCAAACACTTTGAAATTTACAGGTCGAATAATTAAACTGACTCAGAATTTGTCTCCCTACATAAATAATCAATATTCGCAAAAGAGAAAAATTAAAAAAAAAGAAGAAGAAATTTCAAATTAGAAACTAAAAGTATACATTGAAGATTTTCGTTCAGGCTGGGACTCGAACCCAGGGCCACTCGCTTGGAAGCCTAACACTCTAGCCATTAGTCTATGGGAGCTCTGTCGGTGGGAGTTTTAAATATAATAAAAACAAAAAATGCACCTTGGTAATTGTTTATTTAAACACTTTGAAATCTTCGTGTCGAAAAATTAAACTGACTCAGAATTTTCTTCCCTACATAAATAATCAATAATTGCAAAGGAAAGAAATTGAAAAAAAAAGAATTTTCAAATTAGAAAAGAAATATATACATTGAAGATATTCGCTCCGGCTGGGACTCGAACCCAGGCCACTCGCTTGGAAGACCAGCGGTCTAGCCATTAGGCTATCGGAGTTCTGTCGAGCGGAGTCTTACTGCCTGACTGATACTGCCTGACTGACAGACTGACTCACTGACTGACTGATACTGACTGACTGACTCACTGACTGACCGAGACTGACTGACTAACTGCCTGACTGACTGAGACTGGACTGACTGACTGACTGACTGACTGACTGACTAACTGACTGACTGAGACTGACTGACTGACTGCTTGACTCTCTGACTGGCTATTTCACTGACTGACTGAATGACTAAATGAGTGACTGACACTGACTGACTGACTGCTTGACTACCTGACTGACTGCTTGACTGACTAACTGACTGGACAGGACTGACCGACTGACTGACTGACAGACTGACTGAATAAGGCTGACTGACTGACTGACTGACAGACTGACTGAATAAGGCTGACCGACTGACTGACTGCCTGACTGACTGACTGACCGAGACTGACTGACTGACTGACTGACTGAATGACTGACTAACTGACTGACTGAGACTGACTGACTGACTGCTTGACTCTCTGACTGGCTATTTCACTGACTGACTGAATGACTAAATGACTGACTGACACTGACTGACTGACTGCTTGACTACCTGACTGACTGCTTGACTGACTAACTGACTGGACAGGACTGACCGACTGACTGACTGACAGACTGACTGAATAAGGATGACTGACAGACTGACTGAATAAGGCTGACTGACTGACTGACTGACAGACTGACTGAATAAGGCTGACCGACTGACTGACTGCCTGACTGACTGACTGACTGAATGACTGACTGACTGAGACTAAATGACTGACTGCTTGACTGACTGGCTGAAGGACTAACTGACTGACTGAGTGACTGACTGACTGGACTGACTGACTGAGACTGAATGACTGAGTGCTTGACTGATTGACTGTCAGACTGACTGACTGACTTCGCAAAAGGGAAAAATAAAAAAAAAGAATTATAAAATTAGAAAAAAATATTTGCATTTAAGATTTCCTTTCCGGCTGGGATTTGAACCCAGGGCGACACTCATGGAAGCCCAACGCTCTCGCCAATATACTATCGGATCTCTGTTGATCGGTGTCTTAATTATAATAAAAACAAAAAATGCACCTTAGTAATTATTGATCTAAAATCTTTGAAATCTAAAGGTCGAATGATTAAACTGACTCAGAATTTTCTTCCGTACATAAATAATCCATATTTGCAAAAGAAAGAAATTGAAAAAAAAAAGAATCTTCAAATTAGAAGAGAAATATATACATGGAAGATTTTCGTTCCGACCGGGACTCGAACCCAGTACCACGCGCTTGGAACCCAACGGTCTAGCCATTAGGCTATCGGAGCTCTGTCGATGGAAGTCTTAAATATAATAAGAACAAAAAATGCACCTTGGTAATTATTGATTCAAAAACTTTGAAATTTACAGGTCGAATAATTAAACTGACTCAGAATTTGTCTCCCTACATAAATAATCAATATTCGCAAAAGAGAAAAATTAAAAAAAAAGAAGAAGAAATTTCAAATTAGAAACTAAAAGTATACATTGAAGATTTTCGTTCAGGCTGGGACTCGAACCCAGGGCCACTCGCTTGGAAGCCTAACACTCTAGCCATTAGTCTATGGGAGCTCTGTCGGTGGGAGTTTTAAATATAATAAAAACAAAAAATGCACCTTGGTAATTGTTTATTTAAACACTTTGAAATCTTCGTGTCGAAAAATTAAACTGACTCAGAATTTTCTTCCCTACATAAATAATCAATAATTGCAAAGGAAAGAAATTGAAAAAAAAAGAATTTTCAAATTAGAAAAGAAATATATACATTGAAGATATTCGCTCCGGCTGGGACTCGAACCCAGGCCACTCGCTTGGAAGACCAGCGGTCTAGCCATTAGGCTATCGGAGTTCTGTCGAGCGGAGTCTTACTGCCTGACTGATACTGCCTGACTGACAGACTGACTCACTGACTGACTGATACTGACTGACTGACTCACTGACTGACCGAGACTGACTGACTAACTGCCTGACTGACTGAGACTGGACTGACTGACTGACTGACTGACTGACTGACTAACTGACTGACTGAGACTGACTGACTGACTGCTTGACTCTCTGACTGGCTATTTCACTGACTGACTGAATGACTAAATGAGTGACTGACACTGACTGACTGACTGCTTGACTACCTGACTGACTGCTTGACTGACTAACTGACTGGACAGGACTGACCGACTGACTGACTGACAGACTGACTGAATAAGGCTGACTGACTGACTGACTGACAGACTGACTGAATAAGGCTGACCGACTGACTGACTGCCTGACTGACTGACTGACCGAGACTGACTGACTGACTGACTGACTGAATGACTGACTAACTGACTGACTGAGACTGACTGACTGACTGCTTGACTCTCTGACTGGCTATTTCACTGACTGACTGAATGACTAAATGACTGACTGACACTGACTGACTGACTGCTTGACTACCTGACTGACTGCTTGACTGACTAACTGACTGGACAGGACTGACCGACTGACTGACTGACAGACTGACTGAATAAGGATGACTGACAGACTGACTGAATAAGGCTGACTGACTGACTGACTGACAGACTGACTGAATAAGGCTGACCGACTGACTGACTGCCTGACTGACTGACTGACTGAATGACTGACTGACTGAGACTAAATGACTGACTGCTTGACTGACTGGCTGAAGGACTAACTGACTGACTGAGTGACTGACTGACTGGACTGACTGACTGAGACTGAATGACTGAGTGCTTGACTGATTGACTGTCAGACTGACTGACTGACTTCGCAAAAGGGAAAAATAAAAAAAAAGAATTATAAAATTAGAAAAAAATATTTGCATTTAAGATTTCCTTTCCGGCTGGGATTTGAACCCAGGGCGACACTCATGGAAGCCCAACGCTCTCGCCAATATACTATCGGATCTCTGTTGATCGGTGTCTTAATTATAATAAAAACAAAAAATGCACCTTAGTAATTATTGATCTAAAATCTTTGAAATCTAAAGGTCAAATGATTAAACTGACTCAGAATTTTCTTCCGTACATAAATAATCCATATTTGCAAAAGAAAGAAATTGAAAAAAAAAAGAATCTTCAAATTAGAAGAGAAATATATACATGGAAGATTTTCGTTCCGACCGGGACTCGAACCCAGTACCACGCGCTTGGAACCCAACGGTCTAGCCATTAGGCTATCGGAGCTCTGTCGATGGAAGTCTTAAATATAATAAGAACAAAAAATGCACCTTGGTAATTATTGATTCAAAAACTTTGAAATTTACAGGTCGAATAATTAAACTGACTCAGAATTTGTCTCCCTACATAAATAATCAATATTCGCAAAAGAGAAAAATTAAAAAAAAAGAAGAAGAAATTTCAAATTAGAAACTAAAAGTATACATTGAAGATTTTCGTTCAGGCTGGGACTCGAACCCAGGGCCACTCGCTTGGAAGCCTAACACTCTAGCCATTAGTCTATGGGAGCTCTGTCGGTGGGAGTTTTAAATATAATAAAAACAAAAAATGCACCTTGGTAATTGTTTATTTAAACACTTTGAAATCTTCGTGTCGAAAAATTAAACTGACTCAGAATTTTCTTCCCTACATAAATAATCAATAATTGCAAAGGAAAGAAATTGAAAAAAAAAGAATTTTCAAATTAGAAAAGAAATATATACATTGAAGATATTCGCTCCGGCTGGGACTCGAACCCAGGCCACTCGCTTGGAAGACCAGCGGTCTAGCCATTAGGCTATCGGAGTTCTGTCGAGCGGAGTCTTACTGCCTGACTGATACTGCCTGACTGACAGACTGACTCACTGACTGACTGATACTGACTGACTGACTCACTGACTGACCGAGACTGACTGACTAACTGCCTGACTGACTGAGACTGGACTGACTGACTGACTGACTGACTGACTGACTAACTGACTGACTGAGACTGACTGACTGACTGCTTGACTCTCTGACTGGCTATTTCACTGACTGACTGAATGACTAAATGAGTGACTGACACTGACTGACTGACTGCTTGACTACCTGACTGACTGCTTGACTGACTAACTGACTGGACAGGACTGACCGACTGACTGACTGACAGACTGACTGAATAAGGCTGACTGACTGACTGACTGACAGACTGACTGAATAAGGCTGACCGACTGACTGACTGCCTGACTGACTGACTGACTGAATGACTGACTGACTGACTGACCGAGACTGACTGACTGACTGACTGAGACTGGACTGGACTGACTGACTGACTGACTGACTGAGACTGACTGACTGCTTTAGTGACTAACTGACTGCACAGGACTGACCGACTGACTGACTGACTAGCTGCCTGACTGACTGACTGACTGAATGACTGACTGAGACTAAATGACTGACTGCTTGACTGACTGGCTGAAGGACTAACTGACTGACTGAGTGACTGACTGACTGGACTGACTGACTGAGACTGAATGACTAAGTGCTTGACTGATTGACTGTCAGACTGACTGACTGACTTCGCAAAAGGGAAAAATAAAAAAAAAAGAATTATAAAATTAGAAAAAAATATTTGCATTTAAGATTTCCTGGCCGGGACTCGAACCCAGTACCACGCGCTAGGAACCCAACGGTCTAGCCATTAGGCTATCGGAGCTCTGTCGATGGAAGTCTTAAATATAATAAAAACAAAAAATGCACCTTGGTAATTATTGATTCAAACACTTTGAAATTTACAGGTCGAATAATTAAACTGACTCAGAATTTTTCTCCCTACATAAATAATCAATATTCGCAAAAGAGAAAAATTAAAAAAAAAAAGAAGAAGAAATTTCAAATTAGAAACAAAAAGTATACATTGAAGATTTTCGTTCAGGCTGGGACTCGAACCCAGGGCCACTCGCTTGGAAGCCTAACACTCTAGCCATTAGTCTATGGGAGCTCTGTCGGTGGGAGTTTTAAATATAATAAAAACAAAAAATGCACCTTGGTAATTGTTTATTTAAACACTTTGAAATCTTCGTGTCGAAAAATTAAACTGACTCAGAATTTTCTTCCCTACATAAATAATCAATAATTGCAAAGGAAAGAAATTGAAAAAAAAAAGAATTTTCAAATTAGAAAAGAAATATATACATTGAAGATATTCGCTCCGGCTGGGACTCGAACCCAGGCCACTCGCTTGGAAGACCAGCGGTCTAGCCATTAGGCTATCGGAGTTCTGTCGAGCGGAGTCTTACTGCCTGACTGATACTGCCTGACTGACAGACTGACTCACTGACTGACTGATACTGACTGACTGACTCACTGACTGACCGAGACTGACTGACTAACTGCCTGACTGACTGAGACTGGACTGAGTGACTGACTGACTGACTGACTGACTAACTGACTGACTGAGACTGACTGACTGACTGCTTGACTCTCTGACTGGCTATTTCACTGACTGACTGAATGACTAAATGACTGACTGACACTGACTAACTGACTGCTTGACTACCTGACTGACTGCTTGACTGACTAACTGACTGGACAGGACTGACCGACTGACTGACTGACAGACTGACTGAATAAGGATGACTGACAGACTGACTGAATAAGGCTGACTGACTGACTGACTGACAGACTGACTGAATAAGGCTGACCGACTGACTGACTGCCTGACTGACTGAATGACTGACTGACTGACTGACCGAGACTGACTGACTGACTGACTGAGACTGGACTGGACTGACTGACTGACTGACTGACTGAAACTGACTGACTGCTTTAGTGACTAACTGACTGCACAGGACTGACCGACTGACTGACTGCCTGACTGACTGACTGACTGAATGACTGACTGACTGAGACTAAATGACTGACTGCTTGACTGACTGGCTGAAGGACTAACTGACTGACTGAGTGACTGACTGACTGGACTGACTGACTGAGACTGAATGACTGAGTGCTTGACTGATTGACTGTCAGACTGACTGACTGACTTCGCAAAAGGGAAAAATATAAAAAAAAGAATTATAAAATTAGAAAAAAATATTTGCATTTAAGATTTCCTTTCCGGCCGGGACTCGAACCCAGTACCACGCGCTAGGAACCCAACGGTCTAGCCATTAGGCTATCGGAGCTCTGTCGATGGAAGTCTTAAATATAATAAAAACAAAAAATGCACCTTGGTAATTATTGATTCAAACACTTTGAAATTTACAGGTCGAATAATTAAACTGACTCAGAATTTTTCTCCCTACGTAAATAATCAATATTCGCAAAAGAGAAAAATTGAAAAAAAAGAAGAAGAAATTTCAAATTAGAAACTAAAAGTATACATTGAAGATTTTCGTTCAGGCTGGGACTCGAACCCAGGGCCACTCGCTTGGAAGCCTAACACTCTAGCCACTGGTCTATGGGAGCTCTGTCGGTGGGAGTTTTAAATATAATAAAAACAAAAAATGCACCTTGGTAATTGTTTATTTAAACACTTTGAAATCTTCGTGTCGAAAAATTAAACTGACTCAGAATTTTCTTCCCTACATAAATAATCAATAATTGCAAAGGAAAGAAATTGAAAAAAAAAAGAATTTTCAAATTAGAAAAGAAATATATACATTGAAGATATTCGCTCCGGCTGGGACTCGAACCCAGGCCACTCGCTTGGAAGACCAGCGGTCTAGCCATTAGGCTATCGGAGTTCTGTCGAGCGGAGTCTTACTGCCTGACTGATACTGCCTGACTGACAGACTGACTCACTGACTGACTGATACTGACTGACTGACTCACTGACTGACCGAGACTGACTGACTAACTGCCTGACTGACTGAGACTGGACTGACTGACTGACTGACTGACTCACTGACTAACTGACTGACTGAGACTGACTGACTGACTGCTTGACTCTCTGACTGGCTATTTCACTGACTGACTGAATGACTAAATGACTGACTGACACTGACTGACTGACTGCTTGACTACCTGACTGACTGCTTGACTGACTAACTGACTGGACAGGACTGACCGACTGACTGACTGACAGACTGACTGAATAAGGATGACTGACAGACTGACTGAATAAGGCTGACTGACTGACTGACTGACAGACTGACTGAATAAGGCTGACCGACTGACTGACTGCCTGACTGACTGACTGACTGAATGACTGACTGACTGAGACTAAATGACTGACTGCTTGACTGACTGGCTGAAGGACTAACTGACTGACTGAGTGACTGACTGACTGGACTGACTGACTGAGACTGAATGACTGAGTGCTTGACTGATTGACTGTCAGACTGATTGACTGACTTCGCAAAAGGGAAAAATAAAAAAAAGAATTATAAAATTAGAAAAAAATATTTGCATTTAAGATTTCCTTTCCGGCTGGGATTTGAACCCAGGGCGACACTCATGGAAGCCCAACGCTCTCGCCAATATACTATCGGATCTCTGATGATCGGTGTCTTAATTATAATAAAAACAAAAAATGCACCTTAGTAATTATTGATCTAAAATCTTTGAAATCTAAAGGTCGAATGATTAAACTGACTCAGAATTTTCTTCCGTACATAAATAATCCATATTTGCAAAAGAAAGAAATTGAAAAAAAAAAGAATCTTCAAATTAGAAGAGAAATATATACATGGAAGATTTTCGTTCCGACCGGGACTCGAACCCAGTACCACGCGCTTGGAACCCAACGGTCTAGCCATTAGGCTATCGGAGCTCTGTCGATGGAAGTCTTAAATATAATAAGAACAAAAAATGCACCTTGGTAATTATTGATTCAAACACTTTGAAATTTACAGGTCGAATAATTAAACTGACTCAGAATTTTTCTCCCTACATAAATAATCAATATTCGCAAAAGAGAAAAATTAAAAAAAAAGAAGAAGAAATTTCAAATTAGAAACTAAAAGTATACATTGAAGATTTTCGTTCAGGCTGGGACTCGAACCCAGGGCCACTCGCTTGGAAGCCTAACACTCTAGCCATTAGTCTATGGGAGCTCTGTCGGTGGGAGTTTTAAATATAATAAAAACAAAAAATGCACCTTGGTAATTGTTTATTTAAACACTTTGAAATCTTCGTGTCGAAAAATTAAAATGACTCAGAATTTTCTTCCCTACATAAATAATCAATAATGGCAAAGGAAAGAAATTGAAAAAAAAAAGAATTTTCAAATTAGAAAAGAAATATATACATTGAAGATATTCGCTCCGGCTGGGACTCGAACCCAGGCCACTCGCTTGGAAGACCAGCGGTCTAGCCATTAGGCTATCGGAGTTTTGTCGAGCGGAGTCTTACTGCCTGACTGATACTGCCTGACTGACAGACTGACTCACTGACTGACTGATACTGACTGACTGACTCACTGACTGACCGAGACTGACTGACTAACTGCCTGACTGACTGAGATTGGACTGACTGACTGACTGACTGACTGACTGACTAAATGACTGACTGAGACTGACTGACTGACTGCTTGACTCTCTGACTGGCTATTTCACTGACTGACTGAATGACTAAATGACTGACTGACACTGACTGACTGACTGCTTGACTACCTGACTGACTGCTTGACTGACTAACTGACTGGACAGGACTGACCGACTGACTGACTGACAGACTGACTGAATAAGGCTGACTGACTGACTGACTGACAGACTGACTGAATAAGGCTGACCGACTGACTGACTGCCTGACTGACTGACTGACTGAATGACTGACTGACTGACTGACCGAGACTGACTGACTGACTGACTGAGACTGGACTGGACTGACTGACTGACTGACTGAGACTGACTGACTGCTTTAGTGACTAACTGACTGCACAGGACTGACCGACTGACTGACTGACTGACTGCCTGACTGACTGACTGACTGAATGACTGACTGACTGAGACTAAATGACTGACTGCTTGACTGACTGGCTGAAGGACTAACTGACTGACTGAGTGACTGACTGACTGGACTGACTGACTGAGACTGAATGACTGAGTGCTTGACTGATTGACTGTCAGACTGACTGACTGACTTCGCAAAAGGGAAAAATAAAAAAAAAGAATTATAAAATTAGAAAAAAATATTTGCATTTAAGATTTAATTTCCGGCTGGGATTTGAACCCAGAGCGACACTCATGGAAGCCCAACGCTCTCGCCAATATACTATCGGATCTCTGTTGATCGGTGTCTTAATTATAATAAAAACAAAAAATGCACTTTAGTAATTATTGATCTAAAATCTTTGAAATCTAAAGGTCGAATGATTAAACTGACTCAGAATTTTCTTCCGTACATAAATAATCCATATTTGCAAAAGAAAGAAATTGAAAAAAAAAAGAATCTTCAAATTAAAAGAGAAATATATACAAGGAAGATTTTCGTTCCGGCCGGGACTCGAACCCAGTACCACGCGCTTGGAACCCAACGGTCTAGCAATTAGGCTATCGGAGCTCTGTCGATGGAAGTCTTAAATATAATAAAAACAAAAAATGCACCTTGGTAATTATTGATTCAAACACTTTGAAATTTACAGGTCGAATAATTAAACTGACTCAGAATTTTTCTCCCTACATAAATAATCAATATTCGCAAAAGAGAAAAATTAAACAAAAAAGAAGAAGAAATTTCAAATTAGAAACTAAAAGTATACATTGAAGATTTTCGTTCAGGCTGGGACTCGAACCCAGGGCCACTCGCTTGGAAGCCTAACACTCTAGCCATTAGTCTATGGGAGCTCTGTCGGTGGGAGTTTTAAATATAATAAAAACAAAAAATGCACCTTGGTAATTGTTTATTTAAACACTTTGAAATCTTCGTGTCGAAAAATTAAACTGACTCAGAATTTTCTTCCCTACATAAATAATCAATAATTGCAAAGGAAAGAAATTGAAAAAAAAAGAATTTTCAAATTAGAAAAGAAATATGTACATTGAAGATATTCGCTCCGGCTGGGACTCGAACCCAGGCCACTCGCTTGGAAGACCAGCGGTCTAGCCATTAGGCTATCGGAGTTCTGTCGAGCGGAGTCTTACTGCCTGACTGATACTGCCTGACTGAGAGACTGACTCACTGACTGACTGATACTGACTGACTGACTCACTGACTGACCGAGACTGACTGACTGACTGACTGACTGACTAACTGACTGACTGAGACTGACTGACTGACTGCTTGACTCTCTGACTGGCTATTTCACTGACTGACTGAATGACTAAATGACTGACTGACACTGACTGACTGACTGCTTGACTACCTGACTGACTGCTTGACTGACTAACTGACTGGACAGTACTGACCGACTGACTGACTGACAGACTGACTGAATAAGGATGACTGACAGACTGACTGAATAAGGCTGACTGACTGACTGACTGACAGACTGACTGAATAAGGCTGACCGACTGACTGACTGCCTGACTGACTGACTGACTGAATGACTGACTGACTGACTGACCGAGACTGACTGACTGACTGACTGAGACTGGACTGGACTGACTGACTGACTGACTGACTGAGACTAAATGACTGACTGCTTGACTGACTGGCTGTAGGACTAACTGACTGCTTTAGTGACTAACTGACTGCACAGGACTGACCGACTGACTGACTGACTGAATGACTGACTGACTGAGACTAAATGACTGACTGCTTGACTGACTTGCTGAAGGACTAACTGACTGACTGAGTGACTGACTGACTGGACTGACTGACTGAGACTGAATGACTGAGTGCTTGACTGATTGTTTGTCAGACTGACTGACTGACTTCGCAAAAGGGAAAAATAAAAAAAAAAAGAATTATAAAATTAGAAAAAAATATTTGCATTTAAGATTTCCTGGCCGGGACTCGAACCCAGTACCACGCGCTAGGAACCCAACGGTCTAGCCATTAGGCTATAGGAGCTCTGTCGATGGAAGTCTTAAATATAAGAAAAACAAAAAATGCACCTTGGTAATTATTGATTCAAACACTTTGAAATTTACAGGTCGAATAATTAAACTAACTCAGAATTTTTCTCCCTACATAAATAATCAATATTCGCAAAAGAGAAAAATTAAAAAAAAAAAGAAGAAGAAATTTCAAATTAGAAACTAAAAGTATACATTGAAGATTTTCGTTCAGGCTGGGACTCGAACCCAGGGCCACTCGCTTGGAAGCCTAACACTCTAGCCATTAGTCTATGGGAGCTCTGTCGGTGGGAGTTTTAAATATAATAAAAACAAAAAATGCACCTTGGTAATTGTTTATTTAAACACTTTGAAATCTTCGTGTCGAAAAATTAAACTGACTCAGAATTTTCTTCCCTACATAAATAATCAATAATTGCAAAGGAAAGAAATTGAAAAAAAAAAGAATTTTCAAATTAGAAAAGAAATATATACATTGAAGATATTCGCTCCGGCTGGGACTCGAACCCAGGCCACTCGCTTGGAAGACCAGCGGTCTAGCCATTAGGCTATCGGAGTTCTGTCGAGCGGAGTCTTACTGCCTGACTGATACTGCCTGACTGACAGACTGACTCACTGACTGACTGATACTGACTGACTGACTCACTGACTGCCTGACTGACTGAGACTGGACTGAGTGACTGACTGACTGACTGACTGACTAACTGACTGACTGAGACTGACTGACTGACTGCTTGACTCTCTGACTGGCTATTTCACTGACTGACTGAATGACTAAATGACTGACTGACACTGACTGACTGACTGCTTGACTACCTGACTGACTGCTTGACTGACTAACTGACTGGACAGGACTGACTGACTGACAGACTGACTGAATAAGGATGACTGACAGACTGACTGAATAAGGCTGACTGACTGACTGAATGACTGACTGACTGACTGACCGAGACTGACTGACTGACTGACTGAGACTGGACTGGACTGACTGACTGACTGACTGACTGAGACTGACTGACTGCTTTAGTGACTAACTGACTGCACAGGACTGACCGACTGACTGACTGACTGACTGCCTGACTGACTGACTGACTGAATGACTGACTGACTGAGACTAAATGACTGACTGCTTGACTGACTGGCTGAAGGACTAACTGACTGACTGAGTGACTGACTGACTGGACTGACTGACTGAGACTGAATGACTGAGTGCTTGACTGATTGACTGTCAGACTGACTGACTGACTTCGCAAAAGGGAAAAATATAAAAAAAAGAATTATAAAATTAGAAAAAAATATTTGCATTTAAGATTTCCTTTCCGGCCGGGACCCGAACCCAGTACCACGCGCTAGGAACCCAACGGTCTAGCCATTAGGCTATCGGAGCACTGTCGATGGAAGTCTTAAATATAATAAAAACAAAAAATGCACCTTGGTAATTATTGATTCAAACACTTTGAAATTTACAGGTCGAATAATTAAACTGACTCAGAATTTTTCTCCCTACATAAATAATCAATATTCGCAAAAGAGAAAAATTAAACAAAAAAGAAGAAGAAATTTCAAATTAGAAACTAAAAGTATACATTGAAGATTTTCGTTCAGGCTGAGACTCGAACCCAGGGCCACTCGCTTGGAAGCCTAACACTCTAGCCATTAGTCTATGGGAGCTCTGTCGGTGGGAGTTTTAAATATAAAAAAAACAAAAAATGCACCTTGGTAATTGTTTATTTAAACACTTTGAAATCTTCGTGTCGAAAAATTAAACTGACTCAGAATTTTCTTCCCTACATAAATAATCAATAATTGCAAAGGAAAGAAATTGAAAAAAAAAAGAATTTTCAAATTAGAAAAGAAATATATACATTGAAGATATTCGCTCCGGCTGGGACTCGAACCCAGGCCACTCGCTTGGAAGACCAGCGGTCTAGCCATTAGGCTATCGGAGTTCTGTCGAGCGGAGTCTTACTGCCTGACTGATACTGCCTGACTGAGAGACTGACTCACTGACTGACTGATACTGACTGACTGACTCACTGACTGACCGAGACTGACTGACTAACTGCCTGACTGACTGAGACTGGACTGAGTGACTGACTGACTGACTGACTGACTAACTGACTGACTGAGACTGACTGACTGACTGCTTGACTCTCTGACTGGCTATTTCACTGACTGACTGAATGACTAAATGACTGACTGACACTGACTGACTGACTGCTTGACTACCTGACTGACTGCTTGACTGACTAACTGACTGGACAGGACTGACCGACTGACTGACTGACAGACTGACTGAATAAGGATGACTGACAGACTGACTGAATAAGGCTTACTGACTGACTGACTGACAGACTGACTGAATAAGGCTGACCGACTGACTGACTGCCTGACTGACTGAATGACTGACTGACTGACTGACCGAGACTGACTGACTGACTGACTGAGACTGGACTGGACTGACTGACTGACTGACTGACTGAGACTGACTGACTGCTTTAGTGACTAACTGACTGCACAGGACTGACCGACTGACTGACTGACTGACTGCCTGACTGACTGACTGACTGAATGACTGACTGACTGAGACTAAATGACTGACTGCTTGACTGACTGGCTGAAGGACTAACTGACTGACTGAGTGACTGACTGACTGGACTGACTGACTGAGACTGAATGACTGAGTGCTTGACTGATTGACTGTCAGACTGACTGACTGACTTCGCAAAAGGGAAAAATATAAAAAAAAAGAATTATAAAATTAGAAAAAAATATTTGCATTTAAGATTTCCTTTCCGGCCGGGACCCGAACCCAGTACCACGCGCTAGGAACCCAACGGTCTAGCCATTAGGCTATCGGAGCTCTGTCGATGGAAGTCTTAAATATAATAAAAACAAAAAATGCACCTTGGTAATTATTGATTCAAACACTTTGAAATTTACATGTCGAATAATTAAACTGACTCAGAATTTTTCTCCCTACATAAATAATCAATATTCGCAAAAGAGAAAAATTAAACAAAAAAGAAGAAGAAATTTCAAATTAGAAACTAAAAGTATACATTGAAGATTTTCGTTCAGGCTGGGACTCGAACCCAGGGCCACTCGCTTGGAAGCCTAACACTCTAGCCATTAGTCTATGGGAGCTCTGTCGGTGGGAGTTTTAAATATAATAAAAACAAAAAATGCACCTTGGTAATTGTTTATTTAAACACTTTGAAATCTTCGTGTCGAAAAATTAAACTGACTCAGAATTTTCTTCCCTACATAAATAATCAATAATTGCAAAGGAAAGAAATTGAAAAAAAAAGAATTTTCAAATTAGAAAAGAAATATATACATTGAAGATATTCGCTCCGGCTGGGACTCGAACCCAGGCCACTCGCTTGGAAGACCAGCGGTCTAGCTATTAGGCTATCGGAGTTCTGTCGAGCGGAGTCTTACTGCCTGACTGATACTGCCTGACTGAGAGACTGACTCACTGACTGACTGATACTGACTGACTGACTCACTGACTGACCGAGACTGACTGACTGACTGACTGACTGACTAACTGACTGACTGAGACTGACTGACTGACTGCTTGACTCTCTGACTGGCTATTTCACTGACTGACTGAATGACTAAATGACTGACTGACACTGACTGACTGACTGCTTGACTACCTGACTGACTGCTTGACTGACTAACTGACTGGACAGTACTGACCGACTGACTGACTGACAGATTGACTGAATAAGGATGACTGACAGACTGACTGAATAAGGCTGACTGACTGACTGACTGACAGACTGACTGAATAAGGCTGACCGACTGACTGACTGCCTGACTGACTGACTGACTGAATGACTGACTGACTGACTGACCGAGACTGACTGACTGACTGACTGAGACTGGACTGGACTGACTGACTGACTGACTGACTGAGACTGACTGACTGCTTTAGTGACTAACTGACTGCACAGGACTGACCGACTGACTGACTGACTGACTGCCTGACTGACTGACTGAATGACTGACTGACTGAGACTAAATGACTGACTGCTTGACTGACTGGCTGAAGGACTAACTGACTGACTGAGTGACTGACTGACTGGACTGACTGACTGAGACTGAATGACTGAGTGCTTGACTGATTGACTGTCAGACTGACTGACTGACTTCGCAAAAGGGGAAAAAAAAAAAAGAATTATAAAATTAGAAAAAAATATTTGCATTTAAGATTTCCTGGCCGGGACTCGAACCCAGTACCACGCGCTAGGAACCCAACGGTCTAGCCATTAGGCTATCGGAGCTCTGTCGATGGAAGTCTTAAATATAATAAAAACAAAAAATGCACCTTGGTAATTATTGATTCAAACACTTTGAAATTTACAGGTCGAATAATTAAACTGACTCAGAATTTTTCTCCCTACATAAATAATCAATATTCGCAAAAGAGAAAAATTAAAAAAAAAAGAAGAAGAAATTTCAAATTAGAAACTAAAAGTATACATTGAAGATTTTCGTTCAGGCTGGGACTCGAACCCAGGGCCACTCGCTTGGAAGCCTAACACTCTAGCCATTAGTCTATGGGAGCTCTGTCGGTGGGAGTTTTAAATATAATAAAAACAAAAAATGCACCTTGGTAATTGTTTATTTAAACACTTTGAAATCTTTGTGTCGAAAAATTAAACTGACTCAGAATTTTCTTCCCTACATAAATAATCAATAATTGCAAAGGAAAGAAATTGAAAAAAAAAGAATTTTCAAATTAGAAAAGAAATATATACATTGAAGATATTCGCTCCGGCTGGGACTCGAACCCAGGCCACTCGCTTGGAAGACCAGCGGTCTAGCCATTAGGCTATCGGAGTTCTGTCGAGCGGAGTCTTACTGCCTGACTGACAGACTGACTCACTGACTGACTGATACTGACTGACTGACTCACTGACTGACCGAGACTGACTGACTAACTGCCTGACTGACTGAGACTGGACTGACTGACTGACTGACTGACTGACTGACTAACTGACTGACTGAGACTGACTGACTGACTGCTTGACTCTCTGACTGGCTATTTCACTGACTGACTGAATGACTAAATGACTGACTGACACTGACTGACTGACTGCTTGACTACCTGACTGACTGCTTGACTGACTAACTGACTGGACAGGACTGACCGACTGACTGACTGACAGACTGACTGAATAAGGATGACTGACAGACTGACTGAATAAGGCTGACTGACTGACTGACTGACAGACTGACTGAATAAGGCTGACCGACTGACTGACTGCCTGACTGACTGACTGACTGAATGACTGACTGACTGACTGACTGAGACTGGACTGGACTGACTGACTGACTGACTGACTGAGACTGACTGACTGCTTTAGTGACTAACTGACTGCACAGGACTGACCGACTGACTGACTGACTGACTGCCTGACTGACTGACTGACTGAATGACTGACTGACTGAGACTAAATGACTGACTGCTTGACTGACTGGCTGAAGGACTAACTGACTGACTGAGTGACTGACTGACTGGACTGACTGACTGAGACTGAATGACTGAGTGCTTGACTGATTGACTGTCAGACTGACTGACTGACTTCGCAAAAGGGAAAAATATAAAAAAAAATTAGAAAATTAGAAAAAAATATTTGCATTTAAGATTTCCTTTCCGGCTGGGATTTGAACCCAGGGCGACACTCATGGAAGCCCAACGCTCTCGCCAATATACTATCGGATCTCTGTTGATCGGTGTCTTAATTATAATAAAAACAAAAAATGCACTTTAGTAATTATTGATCTAAAATCTTTGAAATCTAAAGGTCGAATGATTAAACTGACTCAGAATTTTCTTCCGTACATAAATAATCCATATTTGCAAAAGAAAGAAATTGAAAAAAAAAGAATCTTCAAATTAGAAGAGAAATATATACATGGAAGATTTTCGTTCCGGCCGGGACTCGAACCCAGTACCACGCGCTTGGAACCCAACGGTCTAGCCATTAGGCTATCGGAGCTCTGTCGATGGAAGTCTTAAATATAATAAAAACAAAAAATGCACCTTGGTAATTATTGATTCAAACACTTTGAAATTTACAGGTCGAATAATAAAACTGACTCAGAATTTTTCTCCCTACATAAATAATCAATATTCGCAAAAGAGAAAAATTAAACAAAAAAGAAGAAGAAATTTCAAATTAGAAACTAAAAGTATACATTGAAGATTTTCGTTCAAGCTGGGACTCGAACCCAGGACCACTCGCTTGGAAGCCTAACACTCTAGCCATTAGTCTATGGGAGCTCTGTCGGTGGGAGTTTTAAATATAATAAAAACAAAAAATGCACCTTGGTAATTGTTTATTTAAACACTTTGAAATCTTCGTGTCGAAAAATTAAACTGACTCAGAATTTTCTTCCCTACATAAATAATCAATAATTGCAAAGGAAAGAAATTGAAAAAAAAAAGAATTTTCAAATTAGAAAAGAAATATATACATTGAAGATATTCGCTCCGGCTGGGACTCGAACCCAGGCCACTCGCTTGGAAGACCAGCGGTCTAGCCATTAGGCTATCGGAGTTCTGTCGAGCGGAGTCTTACTGCCTGACTGATACTGCCTGACTGACAGACTGACTCACTGACTGACTGATACTGACTGACTGACTCACTGACTGACCGAGACTGACTGACTAACTGCCTGACTGACTGAGACTGGACTGACTGACTGACTGACTGACTGACTGACTAACTGACTGACTGAGACTGACTGACTGACTGCTTGACTCTCTGACTGGCTATTTCACTGACTGACTGAATGACTAAATGACTGACTGACACTGACTGATTGACTGCTTGACTACCTGACTGACTGCTTGACTGACTAACTGACTGGACAGGACTGACCGACTGACTGACTGACAGACTGACTGAATAAGGATGACTGACAGACTGACTGAATAAGGCTGACTGACTGACTGACTGACAGACTGACTGAATAAGGCTGACCGACTGACTGACTGCCTGACTGACTGACTGACTGAATGACTGACTGACTGACTGACCGAGACTGACTGACTGACTGACTGAGACTGGACTGGACTGACTGACTGACTGACTGAGACTGACTGACTGCTTTAGTGACTAACTGACTGCACAGGACTGACCGACTGACTGACTGACTGACTGCCTGACTGACTGACTGACTGAATGACTGACTGACTGAGACTAAATGACTGACTGCTTGACTGACTGGCTGAAGGACTAACTGACTGACTGAGTGACTGACTGACTGGACTGACTGACTGAGACTGAATGACTGAGTGCTTGACTGATTGACTGTCAGACTGACTGACTGACTTCGCAAAAGGGAAAAATAAAAAAAAAGAATTATAAAATTAGAAAAAAATATTTGCATTTAAGATTTCCTTTCCGGCTGGGATTTGAACCCAGGGCGACACTCATGGAAGCCCAACGCTCTCGCCAATATACTATCGGATCTCTGTTGATCGGTGTCTTAATTATAATAAAAACAAAAAATGCACTTTAGTAATTATTGATCTAAAATCTTTGAAATCTAAAGGTCGAATGATTAAACTGACTCAGAATTTTCTTCCGTACATAAATAATCCATATTTGCAAAAGAAAGAAATTGAAAAAAAAAAGAATCTTCAAATTAGAAGAGAAATATATACAAGGAAGATTTTCGTTCCGGCCGGGACTCGAACCCAGTACCACGCGCTTGGAACCCAACGGTCTAGCAATTAGGCTATCGGAGCTCTGTCGATGGAAGTCTTAAATATAATAAAAACAAAAAATGCACCTTGGTAATTATTGATTCAAACACTTTGAAATTTACAGGTCGAATAATTAAACTGACTCAGAATTTTTCTCCCTACATAAATAATCAATATTCGCAAAAGAGAAAAATTAAAAAAAAAGAAGAAGAAATTTCAAATTAGAAACTAAAAGTATACATTGAAGATTTTCGTTCAGGCTGGGACTCGAACCCAGGGCCACTCGCTTGGAAGCCTTACACTCTAGCCATTAGTCTATGGGAGCTCAGTCGGTGGGAGTTTTAAATATAATAAAAACAAAAAATGCACCTTGGTAATTGTTTATTTAAACACTTCGAAATCTTCGTGTCGAAAAATTAAACTGACTCAGAATTTTCTTCCCTACATAAATAATCAATAATTGCAAAGGAAAGAAATTGAAAAAAAAAAGAATTTTCAAATTAGAAAAGAGATATATACATTGAAGATATTCGCTCCGGCTGGGACTCGAACCCAGGCCACTCGCTTGGAAGACCAGCGGTCTAGCCATTAGGCTATCGGAGTTCTGTCGAGCGGAGTCTTACTGCCTGACTGATACTGCCTGACTGACAGACTGACTTACTGACTGACTGATACTGACTGACTGACTCACTGACTGACCGAGACTGACTGACTGACTGACTGACTGACTAACTGACTGACTGAGACTGACTGACTGACTGCTTGACTCTCTGACTGGCTATTTCACTGACTGACTGAATGACTAAATGACTGACTGACACTGACTGACTGACTGCTTGACTACCTGACTGACTGCTTGACTGACTAACTGACTGGACAGGACTGACCAAATGACTGACTGACAGACTGACTGAATAAGGATGACTGACAGACTGACTGAATAAGGCTGACTGACTGACTGACTGACAGACTGACTGAATAAGGCGGACCGACTGACTGACTGACTGACTGAGACTGGACTGGACTGACTGACTGACTGACTGACTGAGACTGACTGACTGACTGACTGAGACTGGACTGGACTGACTGACTGACTGACTGACTGAGACTGACTGACTGCTTTAGTGACTAACTGACTGCACAGGACTGGCCGACTGACTGACTGACTGACTGCCTGACTGACTGAATGACTGAATGACTGACTGACTGAGACTAAATGACTGACTGCTTGACTGACTGGCTGAAGGACTAACTGACTGACTGAGTGACTGACTGACTGGACTGACTGACTGAGACTGAATGACTGAGTGCTTGACTGATTGACTGTCAGACTGACTGACTGACTTCGCAAAAGGGAAAAATTAAAAAAAAAAGAATTATAAAATTAGAAAAAAACATTTGCATTTAAGATTTCCTTTCCCGCTGGGATTTGAACCCAGGGCGACACTCATGGAAGCCCAACGCTCTCGCCAATATACTATCGGATCTCTGTTGATCGGTGTCTTAATTATAATAAAAACAAAAAATGCACCTTAGTAATTATTGATCTAAAATCTTTGAAATCTAAAGGTCGAATGATTAAACTGACTCAGAATTTTCTTCCGTACATAAATAATCCATATTTGCAAAAGAAAGAAATTGAAAAAAAAAAAGAATCTTCAAATTAGAAGAGAAATATATACATTGAAGATATTCGCTCCGGCTGGGACTCGAACCCAGGCCACTCGCTTGGAAGACCAGCGGTCTAGCCATTAGGCTATCGGAGTTCTGTCGAGCGGAGTCTTACTGCCTGACTGATACTGCCTGACTGACAGACTGACTCACTGACTGACTGATACTGGACTGACTGACTGACTGACTGACTGACTGACTAACTGACTGACTGAGACTGACTGACTGACTGCTTGACTCTCTGACTGGCTATTTCACTGACTGACTGAATGACTAAATGACTGACTGACACTGACTGACTGACTGCTTGACTACCTGACTGACTGCTTGACTGACTAACTGACTGGACAGGACTGACCGACTGACTGACTGACAGACTGACTGAATAAGGATGACTGACAGACTGACTGAATAAGGCTGACTGACTGACTGACTGACAGACTGACTGAATAAGGCTGACCGACTGACTGCCTGCCTGCCTGACTGACTGACTGAATGACTGACTGACTGACTGACCGAGACTGACTGACTGACTGACTGAGACTGGACTGGACTGACTGACTGACTGACTGACTGAGACTGACTGACTGCTTTAGTGACTAACTGACTGCACAGGACTGACCGACTGACTGACTGACTGACTGCTTGACTGACTGGCTGAAGGACTAACTGACTGACTGAGTGACTGACTGCTTGACTGACTGGCTGAAGGACTAACTGACTGACTAAGTGACTGACTGACTGGACTGACTGACTGAGACTGAATGACTGAGTGCTTGACTGATTGACTGTCAGACTGAATGACTGACTTCGCAAAAGGGAAAAATAAAAAAAAAGAATTATAAAATTAGAAAAAAATATTTGCATTTAAGATTTCCTTTCCGGCTGGGATTTGAACCCAGGGCGACACTCATGGAAGCCCAACGCTCTCGCCAATATACTATCGGATCTCTGTTGATCAGTGTCTTAATTATAATAAAAACAAAAAATGCACCTTAGTAATTATTGATCTAAAATCTTTGAAATCTAAAGGTCGAATGACTAAACTGACTCAGAATTTTCTTCCGTACATAAATAATCCATATTTGCAAAAGAAAGAAATTGAAAAAAAAAAGAATCTTCAAATTAGAAGAGAAATATATACATGGAAGATTTTCGTTCCGGCCGGGACTCGAACCCAGTACCACGCGCTTGGAACCCAACGGTCTAGCCATTAGGCTATCGGAGCTCTGTCGATGGAAGTCTTAAATATAATAAAAACAAAAAATGCACCTTGGTAATTATTGATTCAAACACTTTGAAATTTACAGGTCGAATAATTAAACTGACGCAGAATTTTTCTCCCTACATAAATAATCAATATTCGCAAAAGAGAAAAATTAAAAAAAAAAGAAGAAGAAATTTCAAATTAGAAACTAAAAGTATACAGTGAAGATTTTCGTTCAGGCTGGGACTCGAACCCAGGGCCACTCGCTTGGAAGCCTAACACTCTAGCCATTAGTCTATGGGAGCTCTGTCGGTGGGAGTTTTAAATATAATAAAAACAAAAAATGCACCTTGGTAATTGTTTATTTAAACACTTTGAAATCTTGGTGTCGAAAAATTAAACTGACTCAGAATTTTCTTCCCTACATAAATAATCAATAATTGCAAAGGAAAGAAATTGAAAAAAAAAAGAATTTTCAAATTAGAAAAGAAATATATACATTGAAGATATTCGCTCCGGCTGGGACTCGAACCCAGGCCACTCGCTTGGAAGACCAGCGGTCTAGCCATTAGGCTATCGGAGTTCTGTCGAGCGGAGTCTTACTGCCTGACTGATACTGCCTGACTGACAGACTGACTCACTGACTGACTGATACTGACTGACTGACTCACTGACTGACCGAGACTGACTGACTAACTGCCTGACTGACTGAGACTGGACTGACTGACTGACTGACTGACTGACTGACTAACTGACTGACTGAGACTGACTGACTGACTGCTTGACTCTCTGACTGGCTATTTCACTGACTGACTGAATGACTAAATGACTGACACTGACTGACTGACTGCTTGACTACCTGACTGACTGCTTGACTGACTAACTGACTGGACAGGACTGACCGACTGACTGACTGACAGACTGACTGAATAAGGATGACTGACAGACTGACTGAATAAGGCTGACTGACTGACTGACTGACAGACTGACTGAATAAGGCTGACCGACTGACTGACTGCCTGACTGACTGACTGACTGAATGACTGACTAACTGACTGACCGAGACTGACTGACTGACTGACTGAGACTGGACTGGACTGACTTACTGACTGACTGTTTGAGACTGACTGACTGCTTTAGTGACTAACTGACTGCACAGGACTGACCGACTGACTGACTGACTGACTGCCTGACTGACTGACTGACTGAATGACTGACTGACTGAGACTAAATGACTGACTGCTTGACTGACTGGCTGAAGGACTAACTGACTGACTGAGTGACTGACTGACTGGACTGACTGACTGAGACTGAATGACTGAGTGCTTGACTGATTGACTGTCAGACTGACTGACTGACTTCGCAAAAGGGAAAAATAAAAAAAAAGAATTATAAAATTAGAAAAAAATATTTGCATTTAAGATTTCCTTTCCGGCTGGGATTTGAACCCAGGGCGACACTCATGGAAGCCCAACGCTCTCGCCAATATACTATCGGATCTCTGTTGATCAGTGTCTTAATTACAATAAAAACAAAAAATGCACCTTAGTAATTATTGATCTAAAATCTTTGAAATCTAAAGGTCGAATGACTAAACTGACTCAGAATTTTCTTCCGTACATAAATAATCCATATTTGCAAAAGAAAGAAATTGAAAAAAAAAAAAGAATCTTCAAATTAGAAGAGAAATATATACATGGAAGATTTTCGTTCCGGCCGGGACTCGAACCCAGTACCACGCGCTTGGAACCCAACGGTCTAGCCATTAGGCTATCGGAGCTCTGTCGATGGAAGTCTTAAATATAATAAAAACAAAAAATGCACCTTGGTAATTATTGATTCAAACACTTTGAAATTTACAGGTCGAATAATTAAACTGACTCAGAATTTTTCTCCCTACATAAATAATCAATATTCGCAAAAGAGAAAAATTAAAAAAAAAAGAAGAAGAAATTTCAAATTAGAAACTAAAAGTATACATTGAAGATTTTCGTTCAGGCTGGGACTCGAACCCAGGGCCACTCGCTTGGAAGCCTAACACTCTAGCCATTAGTCTACGGGAGCTCTGTCGGTGGGAGTTTTAAATATAATAAAAACAAAAAATGCACCTTGGTAATTGTTTATTTAAACACTTTGAAATCTTTGTGTCGAAAAATTAAACTGACTCAGAATTTTCTTCCCTACATAAATAATCAATAATTGCAAAGGAAAGAAATTGAAAAAAAAAAGAATTTTCAAATTAGAAAAGAAATATATACATTGAAGATATTCGCTCCGGCTGGGACTCGAACCCAGGCCACTCGCTTGGAAGACCAGCGGTCTAGCCATTAGGCTATCGGAGTTCTGTCGAGCGGAGTCTTACTGCCTGACTGATACTGCCTGACTGACAGACTGACTCACTGACTGACTGATACTGACTGACTGACTCACTGACTGACTGAGACTGACTGACTGACTGCTTGACTCTCTGACTGGCTATTTCACTGACTGACTGAATGACTAAATGACTGACACTGACTGACTGACTGCTTGACTACCTGACTGACTGCTTGACTGACTAACTGACTGGACAGGACTGACCGACTGACTGACTGACAGACTGACTGAATAAGGATGACTGACAGACTGACTGAATAAGGCTGACTGACTGACTGACTGACAGACTGACTGAATAAGGCTGACCGACTGACTGACTGCCTGACTGACTGACGGACTGAATGACTGACTGACTGACTGACCGAGACTGACTGACTGACTGACTGAGACTGGACTGGACTGACTGACTGACTGACTGACTGAGACTGACTGACTGCTTTAGTGACTAACTGACTGCACAGGACTGACCGACTGACTGACTGACTGACTGCCTGACTGACTGGCTGACTGAATGACTGACTGACTGAGACTAAATGACTGCCTGACTGACTGACTGACTGAATGACTGACTGACTGACTGACCGAGACTGACTGACTGACTGACTGAGACTGGACTGGACTGACTGACTGACTGACTGACTGAGACTGACTGACTGCTTTAGTGACTAACTGACTGCACAGGACTGACCGACTGACTGACTGACTGACTGCCTGACTGACTGACTGACTGAATGACTGACTGACTGAGACTAAATGACTGACTGCTTGACTGACTGGCTGAAGGACTAACTGACTGACTGAGTGACTGACTGACTGACTGACTGACTGACCGAGACTGACTGACTGACTGACTGACTGAGACTGGACTGGACTGACTGACTGACTGACTGACTGACTGCTTTAGTGACTAACTGACTGCACAGGACTGACCGACTGACTGACTGAGTGACTGAATGACTGACTGACTGAGACTAAATGACTGACTGCTTGACTGACTGGCTGAAGGACTAACTGACTGACTGAGTGACTGACTGACTGGACTGACTGACTGAGAATGAATGACTGAGTGCTTGACTGATTGACTGTCAGACTGACTGACTGACTTCGCAAAAGGGAAAAATAAAAAAAAAAGAATTATAAAATTAGAAAAAAATATTTGCATTTAAGATTTCCTTTCCGGCCGGGACTCGAACCCAGTACCACGCGCTAGGAACCCAACGGTCTAGCTATTAGGCTATCGGAGCTCTGTCGCTGGAAGTCTTAAATATAATAAAAACAAAAAATGCACCTTGGTAATTATTGATTCAAACACTTTGAAATTTACAGGTCGAATAATTAAACTGACTAAGAATTTTTCTCCCTACATAAATAATCAATATTCGCAAAAGAGAAAAATTAAAAAAAAAGAAGAAGAAATTTCAAATTAGAAACTAAAAGTATACATTGAAGATTTTCGTTCAGGCTGGGACTCGAACCCAGGGCCACTCGTTTGGAAGCCTACCACTCTAGCCATTAGTCTATGGGAGCTCTGTCGGTGGGAGTTTTAAATATAATAAAAACAAAAAATGCACCTTGGTAGTTGTTTATTTAAACACTTTGAAATCTTCGTGTCGAAAAATTAAACTGACTCAGAATTTTCTTCCCTACATAAATAATCAATAATTGCAAAGGAAAGAAATTGAAAAAAAAAAGAATTTTCAAATTAGAAAAGAAATATATACATTGAAGATATTCGCTCCGGCTGGGACTCGAACCCAGGCCACTCGCTTGGAAGACCAGCGGTCTAGCCATTAGGCTATCGGAGTTCTGTCGAGCGGAGTCTTACTGCCTGACTGACAGACTGACTCACTGACTGACTGATACTGACTGACTGACTCACTGACTGACCGAGACTGACTGACTGACTGACTGACTGACTAACTGACTGACTGAGACTGACTGACTGACTGCTTGACTCTCTGACTGGCTATTTCACTGACAGACTGAATGACTAAATGACTGACTGACACTGACTGACTGACTGCTTGACTACCTGACTGACTGCTTGACTGACTAACTGACTGGACAGGACTGACCAAATGACTGACTGACAGACTGACTGAATAAGGCTGACTGACTGACTTCGCAAAAGGGAAAAATAAAAAAAAAAGAATTATAAAATTAGAAAAAAATATTTGCATTTAAGATTTCCTTTCCGGCTGGGATTTGAACCCAGGGCGACACTCATGGAAGCCCAACGCTCTCGCCAATATACTATCGGATCTCTGTTGATCGGTGTCTTAATTATAATAAAAACAAAAAATGCACCTTAGTAATTATTGATCTAAAACCTTTGAAATCTAAAGGTCGAATGATTAAACTGACTCAGAATTTTCTTCCGTACATAAATAATCCATATTTGCAAAAGAAAGAAATTGAAAAAAAAAAGAATCTTCAAATTAGAAGAGAAATTTATACATGGAAGATTTTCGTTCCGGCCGGGACTCGAACCCAGTACCACGCGCTTGGAACCCAACGGTCTAGCCATTAGGCTATCGGAGCTCTGTCGATGGAAGTCTTAAATATAATAAAAACAAAAAATGCACCTTGGTAATTATTGATTCAAACACTTTGAAATTTACAGGTCGAATAATTAAACTGACTCAGAATTTTTCTCCCTACATAAATAATCAATATTCGCAAAAGAGAAAAATTAAAAAAAAAGAAGAAGAAATTTCAAATTAGAAACTAAAAGTATACATTGAAGATTTTCGTTCAGGCTGGGACTCGAACCCAGGGCCACTCGCTTGGAAGCCTAACACTCTAGCCATTAGTCTATGGGAGCTCTGTCGGTGGGAGTTTTAAATATAATAAAAACAAAAAATGCACCTTGGTAATTGTTTATTTAAACACTTTGAAATCTTCGTGTCGAAAAATTAAACTGACTCAGAATTTTCTTCCCTACATAAATAATCAATAATTGCAAAGGAAAGAAATTGAAAAAAAAAGAATTTTCAAATTAGAAAAGAAATATATACATTGAAGATATTCGCTCCGGCTGGGACTCGAACCCAGGCCACTCGCTTGGAAGACCAGCGGTCTAGCCATTAGGCTATCGGAGTTCTGTCGAGCGGAGTCTTACTGCCTGACTGATACTGCCTGACAGACAGACTGACTCACTGACTGACTGATACTGACTGACTGACTCACTGACTGACCGAGACTGACTGACTAACTGCCTGACTGACTGAGACTGGACTGACTGACTGACTGACTGACTGACTGACTAACTGACTGACTGAGACTGACTGACTGACTGCTTGACTCTCTGACTGGCTATTTCACCGACTGACTGAATGACTAAATGACTGACTGACACTGACTGACTGACTGCTTGACTACCTGACTGACTGCTTGACTGACTAACTGACTGGACAGGACTGACCGACTGACTGACTGACAGACTGACTGAATAAGGATGACTGACAGACTGACTGAATAAGGCTGACTGACTGACTGACAGACTGACTGAATAAGGCTGACCGACTGACTGACTGCCTGACTGACTGACTGACTGAATGACTGACTGACTGACTGACCGAGACTGAGTGACTGACTGACTGAGACTGGACTGGACTGACTGACTGACTGACTGACTGAGACTGACTGACTGCTTTAGTGACTAACTGACTGCACAGGACTGACCGACTGACTGACTGACTGACTGACTGACTGAATGACTGACTGAATGACTGACTGACTGAGACTAAATGACTGACTGCTTGACTGACTGGCTGAAGGACTAACTGACTGACCGAGTGACTGACTGACTGGACTGACTGACTGAGACTGAATGACTGAGTGCTTGACTGATTGACTGTCAGACTGACTGACTGACTTCGCAAAAAGGAAAAATAAAAAAAAAAAAGAATTATAAAATTAGAAAAAAATATTTGCATTTAAGATTTCCTTTCCGGCTAGGATTTGAACCCAGGCCGACACTCATGGAAGCCCAACGCTCTCGCCAATATACTATCGGATCTCTGTTGATCGGTGTCTTAATTATAATAAAAACAAAAAATGCACCTTAGTAATTATTGATCTAAAATCTTTGAAATCTAAAGGTCGAATGATTAAACTGACTCAGAATTTTCTTCCGTACATAAATAATCCATATTTGCAAAAGAAAGAATTTGAAAAAAAAAAGAATCTTCAAATTAGAAGAGAAATATATACATGGAAGATTTTCGTTCCGGCCGGGACTCGAACCCAGTACCACGCGCTTGGAACCCAACGGTCTAGCCATTAGGCTATCGGAGCTCTGTCGATGGAAGTCTTAAATATAATAAAAACAAAAAATGCACCTTGGTAATTATTGATTCAAACACTTTGAAATTTACAGGTCGAATAATTAAACTGACTCAGAATTTTTCTCCCTACATAAATAATCAATATTCGCAAAAGAGAAAAATTAAAAAAAAAGAAGAAGAAATTTCAAATTAGAAACTAAAAGTATACATTGAAGATTTTCGTTCAGGCTGGGACTCGAACCCAGGGCCACTCGCATGGAAGCCTAACACTCTAGCCATTAGTCTATGGGAGCTCTGTCGGTGGGAGTTTTAAATATAATAAAAACAAAAAATGCACCTTGGTAATTGTTTATTTAAACACTTATAATCTTCGTGTCGAAAAATTAAACTGACTCAGAATTTTCTTCCCTACATAAATAATCAATAATTGCAAAGGAAAGAAATTGAAAAAAAAAAGAATTTTCAAATTAGAAAAGAAATATATACATTGATAATATTCGCTCCGGCTGGGACTCGAACCCAGGACACTCGCTTGGAAGACCAGCGGTCTAGCCATTAGGCTATCGGAGTTCTGTCGAGCGGAGTCTTACTGCCTGACTGATACTGCCTGACTGACAGACTGACTCACTGACTGACTGATACTGACTGACTGACTCACTGACTGACCGAGACTGACTGACTAACTGCCTGACTGACTGAGACTGGACTGACTGACTGACTGACTGACTAACTGACTGACTGAGACTGACTGACTGACTGCTTGACTCTCTGACTGGCTATTTCACTGACTGACTGAATGACTAAATGACTGACTGACACTGACTGACTGACTGCTTGACTACCTGACTGACTGCTTGACTGACTAACTGACTGGACAGGACTGACCGACTGACTGACTGACAGACTGACTGAATAAGGATGACTGACAGACTGACTGAATAAGGCTGACTGACTGACTGACTGACAGACTGACTGAATAAGGCTGACCGACTGACTGACTGCCTGACTGACTGACGGACTGAATGACTGACTGACTGACTGACCGAGACTGACTGACTGACTGACTGAGACTGGACTGGACTGACTGACTGACTGACTGACTGAGACTGACTGACTGCTTTAGTGACTAACTGACTGCACAGGACTGACCGACTGACTGACTGACTGACTGCCTGACTGACTGGCTGACTGAATGACTGACTGACTGAGACTAAATGACTGACTGCTTGACTGACTGGCTGAAGGACTAACTGACTGACTGAGTGACTGACTGACTGGACTGACTGACTGAGACTGAATGACTGAGTGCTTGACTGATTGACTGTCAGACTGACTGACTGACTTCGCAAAAGGGAAAAATAAAAAAAAAAGAATTATAAAATTAGAAAAAAATATTTGCATTTAAGATTTCCTTTCCGGCTGGGATTTGAACCCAGGGCGACACTCATGGAAGCCCAACGCTCTCGCCAATATACTATCGGATCTCTGTTGATCGGTGTCTTAATTATAATAAAAACAAAAAATGCACCTTAGTAATTATTGATCTAAAATTTTTGAAATCTAAAGGTCGAATGATTAAACTGACTCAGAATTTTCTTCCGTACATAAATAATCCATATTTGCAAAAGAAAGAAATTGAAAAAAAAAAGAATCTTCAAATTAGAAGAGAAATATATACATGGAAGGTTCTCGTTCCGGCCGGGACTCGAACCCAGTACCACGCGCTTGGAACCCAACGGTCTAGCCACTAGGCTATCGGAGCTCTGTCGATGGAAGTCTTAAATATAATAAAAACAAAAAATGCACCTTGGTAATTATTGATTCAAACAATTTGAAATTTAAAGGTCGAATAATTAAACTGACTCAGAATTTTTCTCTTTACATAAATAATCAATATTCGCAAAAGAGAAAAATTAAAAAAAAAAGAAGAAGAAATTTTAAATTAGAAACTAAAAGTATACATTGAAGATTTTCGTTCAGGCTGGGACTTGAACCCAGGGCCACTCGCTTGGAAGCCTAACACTCTAGCCATTAGTCTATGGGAGCTCTGTCGGTGGGAGTTTTAAATATAATAAAAACAAAAAATGCACCTTGGTAATTGTTTATTTAAACACTTTGAAATCTTCGTGTCGAAAAATTAAACTGACTCAGAATTTTCTTCCCTACATAAATAATCAATAATTGCAAAGGAAAGAAATTGAAAAAAAAAAGAATTTTCAAATTAGAAAAGAAATATATACATTGAAGATATTCGCTCCGGCTGGGACTCGAACCCAGGCCACTCGTTTGGAAGACCAGCGGTCTAGCCATTAGGCTATCGGAGTTCTGTCGAGCGGAGTCTTACTGCCTGACTGATACTGCCTGACTGACAGACTGACTCACTGACTGACTCATACTGACTGACTGACTCACTGACTGACCGAGACTGACTGACTAACTGCCTGACTGACTGAGACTGGACTGACTGACTGACTGACTGACTAACTGACTGACTGAGACTGACTGACTGACTGCTTGACTCTCTGACTGGCTATTTCACTGACTGAACTGAATGACTAAATGACTGACTGACACTGACTGACTGACTGCTTGACTACCTGACTGACTGCTTGACTGACTAACTGACTGGACAGGACTGACCGACTGACTGACTGACAGACTGACTGAATAAGGATGACTGACAGACTGACTGAATAAGGCTGACTGACTGACTGACTGACAGACTGACTGAATAAGGCTGACCGACTGACTGACTGCCTGACTGACTGACTGACTGAATGACTGACTGACTGACTGACCGAGACTGACTGACTGACTGACTGAGACTGGACTGGACTGACTGACTGACTGACTGACTGAGACTGCTGACTGCTTTAGTGACTAACTGACTGCACAGGACTGACCGACTGACTGACTGACTGACTGCCTGACTGACTGACTGACTGAATGACTGACTGACTGAGACTAAATGACTGACTGCTTGACTGACTGGCTGAAGGACTAACTGACTGACTGAGTGACTGACTGACTGACTGAGACTGAATGACTGAGTGCTTGACTGATTGACTGTCAGACTGACTGACTGACTTCGCAAAAGGGAAAAATAAAAAAAAAGAATTATAAAATTAGAAAAAAATATTTGCATTTAAGATTTCCTTTCCGGCTGGGATTTGAACCCCGGGCGACACTCATGGAAGCCCAACGCTCTCGCCAATATACTATCGGATCTCTGTTGATCGGTGTCTTAATTATATTAAAAACAAAAAATGCACCTTAGTAATTATTGATCTAAAATCTTTGAAATCTAAAGGTCGAATGATTAAACTGACTCAGAATTTTCTTCCGTACATAAATAATCCATATTTGCAAAAGAAAGAAATTGAAAAAAAAAAGAATCTTCAAATTAGAAGAGAAATATATACATGGAAGATTTTCGTTCCGGCCGGGACTCGAACCCAGTACCACGCGCTTCAAACCCAACGGTCTAGCCATTAGGCTATCGGAGCTCTGTCGATGGAAGTCTTAAATATAATAAAAACAAAAAATGCACCTTGGTAATTATTGATTCAAACACTTTGAAATTTACAGGTCGAATAATTAAACTGACTCAGAATTTTTCTCCCTACATAAATAATCAATATTCGCAAAAGAGAAAAATTAAAAAAAAAGAAGAAGAAATTTCAAATTAGAAACTAAAAGTATACATTGAAGATTTTCGTTCAGGCTGGGACTTGAACCCAGGGCCACTCGCTTGGAAGCCTAACACTCTAGCCATTAGTCTATGGGAGCTCTGTCGGTGGGAGTCTTAAATATAATAAAAACAAAAAATGCACCTTGGTAATTATTGATTCAAACACTTTGAAATTTACAGGTCGAATAATTAAACTGACTCAGAATTTTTCTCCCTACATAAATAATCAATATTCGCAAAAGAGAAAAATTAAAAAAAAAAGAAGAAGAAATTTCAAATTAGAAACTAAAAGTATACATTGAAGATTTTCGTTCAGGCTGGGACTTGAACCCAGGGCCACTCGCTTGGAAGCCTAACACTCTAGCCATTAGTCTATGGGAGCTCTGTCGGTGGGAGTTTTAAATATAATAAAAACAAAAAATGCACCTTGGTAATTGTTTATTTAAACACTTTGAAATCTTCGTGTCGAAAAATTAAACTGACTCAGAATTTTCTTCCCTACATAAATAATCAATAATTGCAAAGGAAAGAAATTGAAAAAAAAAAGAATTTTCAAATTAGAAAAGAAATATATACATTGAAGATATTCGCTCCGGCTGGGACTCGAACCCAGGCCACTCGCTTGGAAGACCAGCGGTCTAGCCATTAGGCTATCGGAGTTCTGTCGAGCGGAGTCTTACTGCCTGACTGATACTGCCTGACTGACAGACTGACTCACTGACTGACTCATACTGACTGACTGACTCACTGACTGACCGAGACTGACTGACTAACTGCCTGACTGACTAACTGCCTGACTGACTGAGACTGGACTGACTGACTGACTGACTGACTGACTGACTAACTGACTGACTGAGACTGACTGACTGACTGCTTGACTCTCTGACTGGCTATTTCACCGACTGAACTGAATGACTAAATGACGGACTGACACTGACTGACTGACTGCTTGACTACCTGACTGACTGCTTGACTGACTAACTGACTGGACAGGACTGACCGACTGACTGACTGACAGACTGACTGAATAAGGATGACTGACAGACTGACTGAATAAGGCTGACTGACTGACTGACTGACAGACTGACTGAATAAGGCTGACCGACTGACTGACTGCCTGACTGACTGACTGACTGAATGACTGACTGACTGACTGACCGAGACTGACTGACTGACTGACTGAGACTGGACTGGACTGACTGACTCACTGACTGACTGAGACTGCTGACTGCTTTAGTGACTAACTGACTGCACAGGACTGACCGACTGACTGACTGACTGACTGCCTGACTGACTGACTGACTGAATGACTGACTGACTGAGACTAAATGACTGACTGCTTGACTGACTGGCTGAAGGACTAACTGACTGACTGAGTGACTGACTGACTGGACTGACTGACTGAGACTGAATGACTGAGTGCTTGACTGATTGACTGTCAGACTGACTGACTGACTTCGCAAAAGGGAAAAATAAAAAAAAAGAATTATAAAATTAGAAAAAAATATTTGCATTTAAGATTTCCTTTCCGGCTGGGATTTGAACCCAGGGCGACACTCATGGAAGCCCAACGCTCTCGCCAATATACTATCGGATCTCTGTTGATCGGTGTCTTAATTATAATAAAAACAAAAAATGCACCTTAGTAATTATTGATCTAAAATCTTTGAAATCTAAAGGTCGAATGATTAAACTGACTCAGAATTTTCTTCCGTACATAAATAATCCATATTTGCAAAAGAAAGAAATTGAAAAAAAAAAAGAATCTTCAAATTAGAAGAGAAATATATACATGGAAGATTTTCGTTCCGGCCGGGACTCGAACCCAGTACCACGCGCTTGGAACCTAACGGTCTAGCCATTAGGCTATCGGAGCTCTGTCGATGGAAGTCTTAAATATAATAAAAACAAAAAATGCACCTTGGTAATTATTGATTCAAACACTTTGAAATTTACAGGTCGAATAATTAAACTGACTCAGAATTTTTCTCCCTACATAAATAATCAATATTCGCAAAAGAGAAAAATTAAAAAAAAAAGAAGAAGAAATTTCAAATTAGAAACTAAAAGTATACATTGAAGATTTTCGTTCAGGCTGGGACTCGAACCCAGGGCCACTCGCTTGGAAGCCTAACACTCTAGCCATTAGTCTATGGGAGCTCTGTCGGTGGGAGTTTTAAATATAATAAAAACAAAAAATGCACCTTGGTAATTGTTTATTTAAACACTTTGAAATCTTCGTGTCGAAAAATTAAACTGACTCAGAATTTTCTTCCCTACATAAATAATCAATAATTGCAAAGGAAAGAAATTGAAAAAAAAAAGAATTTTCAAATTAGAAAAGAAATATATACATTGAAGATATTCGCTCCGGCTGGGACTCGAACCCAGGCCACTCGCTTGGAAGACCAGCGGTCTAGCCATTAGGCTATCGGAGTTCTGTCGAGAGGAGTCTTACTGCCTGACTGATACTACCTGACTGACAGACTGATACTGACTGACTGACTCACTGACTGACCGAGACTGACTGACTAACTGCCTGACTGACTGAGACTGGACTGACTGACTGACTGAGACTGGACTGACTGACTGACTGACTGAGACTGCCTGACTGCCTGCTTGACTCTCTGACTGGCTATTTCACTGACTGACTGAATGACTAAATGACTGACTGACACTGACTGACAGACTGCTTGACTACCTGACTGACTACTTGACTGACTAACTGACTGGACAGGACTGACCGACTGACTGACTGACAGACTGACTGAATAAGGCTGACTGACTGACTGACTGACAGACTGACTGAATAAGGCTGACCGACTGACTGACTGCCTGACTGACTGACTGACTGAATGACTGACTGACTGACTGACCGAGACTGACTGACTGACTGACTGAGACTGGACTGGACTGACTGACTGACTGACTGCCTGACTGACTGAATGACTGACTGACTGAGACTAAATGACTGACTGCTTGACTGACTGGCTGAAGGACTAACTGACTGACTGAGTGACTGACTGACTGGACTGACTGACTGAGACTGAATGACTGAGTGCTTGACTGATTGACTGTCAGACTGACTGACTGACTTCGCAAAAGGGAAAATAAAAAAAAAAGAATTATAAAATTAGAAAAAAATATTTGCATTTAAGATTTCCTTTCCGGCTGGGATTTGAACGCAGGGCGACACTCATGGAAGCCCAACGCTCTCGCCAATATACTATCGGATCTCTGTTGATCGGTGTCTTAATTATAATAAAAACAAAAAATGCACCTTAGTAATTATTGATCTAAAATCTTTGAAATCTAAAGGTCGAATGATTAAACTGACTCAGAATTTTCTTGCGTACATAAATAATCCATATTTGCAAAAGAAAGAAATTGAAAAAAAAAGAATCTTCAAATTAGAAGAGAAATATATACATGGAAGATTTTCGTTCCGGCCGGGACCCGAACCCAGTACCACGCGCTTGGAACCCAACGGTCTAGCCATTAGGCTATCGGAGCTCTGTCGATGGAAGTCTTAAATATAATAAAAACAAAAAATGCACCTTGGTAATTATTGATTCAAACACTTTGAAATTTACAGGTCGAATAATTAAACTGACTCAGAATTTTTCTCCCTACATAAATAATCAATATTCGCAAAAGAGAAAAATTAAAAAAAAAAGAAGAAGAAATTTCAAATTAGAAACTAAAAGTATACATTGAAGATTTTCGTTCAGGCTGGGACTCGAACCCAGGGCCACTCGCTTGGAAGCCTAACACTCTAGCCATTAGTCTATGGGAGCTCTGTCGGTGGGAGTTTTAAATATAATAAAAACAAAAAATGCACCTTGGTAATTGTTTATTTAAACACTTTGAAATCTTCGTGTCGAAAAATTAAACTGACTCAGAATTTTCTTCCCTACATAAATAATCAATAATTGCAAAGGAAAGAAATTGAAAAAAAAAAAGAATTTTCAAATTAGAAAAGAAATATATACATTGAAGATATTCGCTCCGGCTGGGACTCGAACCCAGGCCACTCGCTTGGAAGACCAGCGGTCTAGCCATTAGGCTATCGGAGTTCTGTCGAGAGGAGTCTTACTGCCTGACTGATACTACCTGACTGACAGACTGATACTGACTGACTGACTCACTGACTGACCGAGACTGACTGACTAACTGCCTGACTGACTGAGACTGGACTGACTGACTGACTGACTGACTGACTGACTGACTAACTGACTGACTGAGACTGCCTGACTGCCTGCTTGACTCTCTGACTGGCTATTTCACTGACTGACTGAATGACTAAATGACTGACTGACACTGACTGACTGACTGCTTGACTACCTGACTGACTACTTGACTGACTAACTGACTGGACAGGACTGACCGACTGACTGACTGACAGACTGACTGAATAAGGCTGACTGACTGACTGACTGACAGACTGACTGAATAAGGCTGACCGACTGACTGACTGCCTGACTGACTGACTGACTGAATGACTGACTGACTGACTGACCGAGACTGACTGACTGACTGACTGAGACTGGACTGGACTGACTGACTGACTGACTGACTGAGACTGACTGACTGCTTTAGTGACTAACTGACTGCACAGGACTGACCGACTGACTGACTGACTGACTGCCTGACTGACTGCTTGACTGACTGGCTGAAGGACTAACTGAGTGACTGAGTGACTGACTGACTGGACTGACTGACTGAGACTGAATGACTGAGTGCTTGACAGATTGACTGTCAGACTGACTGACTGACTTCGCAAAAGGGAAAATAAAAAAAAAAGAATTATAAAATTAGAAAAAAATATTTGCATTTAAGATTTCCTTTCCGGCTGGGATTTGAACGCAGGGCGACACTCATGGAAGCCCAACGCTCTCGCCAATATACTATCGGATCTCTGTTGATCGGTGTCTTAATTATAATAAAAACAAAAAATGCACCTTAGTAATTATTGATCTAAAATCTTTGAAATCTAAAGGTCGAATGATTAAACTGACTCAGAATTTTCTTCCGTACATAAATAATCCATATTTGCAAAAGAAAGAAATTGAAAAAAAAAAAGAATCTTCAAATTAGAAGAGAAATATATACATGGAAGATTTTCGTTCCGGCTGGGACTCGAACCCAGTACCACGCGCTTGGAACCCAACGGTCTAGCCATTAGGCTATCGGAGCGCTGTCGATGGAAGTCTTAAATATAATAAAAACAAAAAATGCACCTTGGTAATTATTGATTCAAACACTTTGAAATTTACAGGTCGAATAATTAAACTGACTCAGAATTTTTCTCCCTACATAAATAATCAATATTCGCAAAAGAGAAAAATTAAAAAAAAAAGAAGATGAAATTTCAAATTAGAAACTAAAAGTATACATTGAAGATTTTCGTTCAGGCTGGGACTCGAACCCAGGGCCACTCGCTTGGAAGCCTAACACTCTAGCCATTAGTCTATGGGAGCTCTGTCGGTGGGAGTTTTAAATATAATAAAAACAAAAAATGCACCTTGGTAATTGTTTTTTAAACACTTTGAAATCTTCGTGTCGAAAAATTAAACTGACTCAGAATTTTCTTCCCTACATAAATAATCAATAATTGCAAAGGAAAGAAATTGAAAAAAAAAAGAATTTTCAAATTAGAAAAGAAATATATACATTGAAGATATTCGCTCCGGCTGGGACTCGAACCCAGGCCACTCGCTTGGAAGACCAGCGGTCTAGCCATTAGGTTATCGGAGTTCTGTCGAGCGGAGTCTTACTGCCTGACTGATACTGCCTGACTGACAGACTGACTCACTGACTGACTGATACTGACTGACTGACTCACTGACTGACCGAGACTGACTGACTAACTGCCTGACTGACTGAGACTGGACTGACTGACTGACTGACTGACTGACTGACTAACTGACTGACTGAGACTGACTGACTGACTGCTTGACTCTCTGACTGGCTATTTCACTGACTGACTGAATGACTAAACGACTGACTGACACTGACTGACTGACTGCTTGACTACCTGACTGACTGCTTGACTGACTAACTGACTGGACAGGACTGACCGACTGACTGACTGACAGACTGACTGAATAAGGATGACTGACAGACTGACTGAATAAGGCTGACTGACTGACTGACTGACAGACTGACTGAATAAGGCTGACCGACTGACTGACTGCCTGACTGACTGACTGACTGAATGACTGACTGACTGACTGACCGAGACTGACTGACTGACTGACTGAGACTGGACTGGACTGACTGACTGACTGACTGACTGCTTTAGTGACTAACTGACTGCACAGGACTGACCGACTGACTGACTGCCTGACTGACTGACTGAATGACTGACTGACTGAGACTAAATGACTGACTGCTTGACTGACTGGCTGAAGGACTAACTGACTGACTGAGTGACTGACTGACTGGACTGACTGACTGAGACTGAATGACTGAGTGCTTGACTGATTGACTGTCAGACTGACTGACTGACTTCGCAAAAGGGAAAAATAAAAAAAAAAGAATTATAAAATTAGAAAAAAATATTTGCATTTAAGATTTCCTTTCCGGCTGGGATTTGAACCCAGGGCGACACTCATGGAAGCCCAACGCTCTCGCCAATATACTATCGGATCTCTGTTGATCGGTGTCTTAATTATAATAAAAACAAAAAATGCACCTTAGTAATTATTGATCTAAAATCTTTGAAATCTAAAGGTCGAATGATTAAACTGACTCAGAATTTTCTTCCGTACATAAATAATCCATATTTGCAAAAGAAAGAAATTGAAAAAAAAAAGAATCTTCAAATTAGAAGAGAAATATATACACGGAAGATTTTCGTTCCGGCCGGGACTCGAACCCAGTACCACGCGCTTGGAACCCAACGGTCTAGCCATTAGGCTATCGGAGCTCTGTCGATGGAAGTCTTAAATATAATAAAAACAAAAAATGCACCTTGGTAATTATTGATTCAAACACTTTGAAATTTACAGGTCGAATAATTAAACTGACTCAGAATTTTTCTCCCTACATAAATAATCAATATTCGCAAAAGAGAAAAATTAAAAAAAAAAAGAAGAAGAAATTTCAAATTAGAAACTAAAAGTATACATTGAAGATTTTCGTTCAGGCTGGGACTCGAACCCAGGGCCACTCGCTTGGAAGCCTAACACTCTAGCCATTAGTCTATGGGAGCTCTGTCGGTGGGAGTTTTAAATATAATAAAAACAAAAAATGCACCTTGGTAATTGTTTTTTAAACACTTTGAAATCTTCGTCTCGAAAAATTAAACTGACTCAGAATTTTCTTCCCTACATAAATAATCAATAATTGCAAAGGAAAGAAATTGAAAAAAAAAAGAATTTTCAAATTAGAAAAGAAATATATACATTGAAGATATTCGCTCCGGCTGGGACTCGAACCCAGGCCACTCGCTTGGAAGACCAGCGGTCTAGCCATTAGGTTATCGGAGTTCTGTCGAGCGGAGTCTTACTGCCTGACTGATACTGCCTGACTGACAGACTGACTCACTGACTGACTGATACTGACTGACTGACTCACTGACTGACCGAGACTGACTGACTAACTGCCTGACTGACTGAGACTGGACTGACTGACTGACTGACTGACTGACTAACTGACTGACTGAGACTGACTGACTGACTGCTTGACTCTCTGACTGGCTATTTCACTGACTGACTGAATGACTAAACGACTGACTGACACTGACTGACTGACTGCTTGACTACCTGACTGACTGCTTGACTGACTAACTGACTGGACAGGACTGACCGACTGACTGACTGACAGACTGACTGAATAAGGATGACTGACAGACTGACTGAATAAGGCTGACTGACTGACTGACTGACAGACTGACTGAATAAGGCTGACCGACTGACTGACTGCCTGACTGACTGACTGACTGAATGACTGACTGACTGACTGACCGAGACTGACTGACTGACTGACTGACTGACTGACTGCTTTAGTGACTAACTGACTGCACAGGACTGACCGACTGACTGACTGCCTGACTGACTGACTGACTGAATGACTGACTGACTGAGACTAAATGACTGACTGCTTGACTGACTGGCTGAAGGACTAACTGACTGACTGAGTGACTGACTGACTGGACTGACTGACTGAGACTGAATGACTGAGTGCTTGACTGATTGACTGTCAGACTGACTGACTGACTTCGCAAAAGGGAAAAATAAAAAAAAAAAGAATTATAAAATTAGAAAAAAATATTTGCATTTAAGATTTCCTTTCCGGCTGGGATTTGAACCCAGGGCGACACTCATGGAAGCCCAACGCTCTCGCCAATATACTATCGGATCTCTGTTGATCGGTGTCTTAATTATAATAAAAACAAAAAATGCACCTTAGTAATAATTGATCTAAAATCTTTGAAATCTAAAGGTCGAATGATTAAACTGACTCAGAATTTTCTTCCGTACATAAATAATCCATATTTGCAAAAGAAAGAAATTGAAAAAAAAAGAATCTTCAAATTAGAAGAGAAATATATACACGGAAGATTTTCGTTCCGGCCGGGACTCGAACCCAGTACCACGCGCTTGGAACCCAACGGTCTAGCCATTAGGCTATCGGAGCTCTGTCGATGGAAGTCTTAAATATAATAAAAACAAAAAATGCACCTTGGTAATTATTGATTCAAACACTTTGAAATTTACAGGTCGAATAATTAAACTGACTCAGAATTTTTCTCCCTACATAAATAATCAATATTCGCAAAAGAGAAAAATTAAAAAAAAAAAAGAAGAAGAAATTTCAAATTAGAAACTAAAAGTATACATTGAAGATTTTCGTTCAGGCTGGGACTCGAACCCAGGGCCACTCGCTTGGAAGCCTAACACTCTAGCCATTAGTCTATGGGAGCTCTGTCGGTGGGAGTTTTAAATATAATAAAAACAAAAAATGCACCTTGGTAATTGTTTATTTTAACACTTTGAAATCTTCGTGTCGAAAAATTAAACTGACTCAGAATTTTCTTCCCTACATAAATAATCAATAATTGCAAAGGAAAGAAATTGAAAAAAAAAAGAATTTTCAAATTAGAAAAGAAATATATACATTGAAGATATTCGCTCCGGCTGGGACTCGAACCCAGGCCACTCGCTTGGAAGACCAGCGGTCTAGCCATTAGGCTATCGGAGATTTGTCGAGCGGAGTCTTACTGCCTGACTGATACTGCCTGACTGACAGACTGACTCACTGACTGACTGATACTGACTGACTGACTCACTGACTGACTAACTGCCTGACTGACTTAGACTATACTGACTGACTGACTGACTGACTGACTGACTAACTGACTGACTGAGACTGACTGACTGACTGCTTGACTCTCTGACTGGCTATTTCACTGACTGACTGAATGACTAAATGTCTGACTGACACTGACTGACTGACTGCTTGACTACCTGACTGACTGCTTGACTGACTATTTGACTGGACAGGACTGACCGACTGACTGACTGACAGACTGACTGAATAAGGGTGACTGACAGACTGACTGAATAAGGCTGGCTGACTGACTGACTGACTGACAGACTGACTGAATAAGGCTGACCGACTGACTGACTGCCTGACTGACTGACTGACTGACTGAGACTGACTGACTGCTTTAGTGACTAACTGACTGCACAGGATTGACCGACTGACTGACTGACTGACTGCCTGACTGACTGACTGACTGAATGACTGACTGACTGAGACTAAATGACTGACTGCTTGACTGACTGGCTGAAGGACTAACTGACTGACTGAGTGACTGACTGACTGGACTGACTGACTGAGACTGAATGACTGAGTGCTTGACTGATTGACTGTCAGACTGACTGACTGACTTCGCAAAAGGGAAAAATAAAAAAAAAAGAATTATAAAATTAGAAAAAAATATTTGCATTTAAGATTTCCTTTCCGGCTGGGATTTGAACCCAGGGCGACACTCATGGAAGCCCAACGCTCTCGCCAATATACTATCGGATCTCTGTTGATCGGTGTCTTAATTATAATAAAAACAAAAAATGCACCTTAGTAATTATTGATCTAAAATCTTTGAAATCTAAAGGTCGAATGATTAAACTGACTCAGAATTTTCTTCCGTACATAAATAATCCATATTTGCAAAAGGAAGAAATTGAAAAAAAAAGAATCTTCAAATTAGAAGAGAAATATATACATGGAAGATTTTCGTTCCGGCCGGGACTCGAACCCAGTACCACGCGCTTGGAACCCAACGGTCTAGCCATTAGGCTATCGGAGCTCTGTCGATGGAAGTCTTAAATATAATAAAAACAAAAAATGCACCTTGGTAATTATTGATTCAAACACTTTGAAATTTACAGGTCGAATAATTAAACTGACTCAGAATTTTTCTCCCTACATAAATAATCAATATTCGCAAAAGAGAAAAATTAAAAAAAAAAGAAGAAGAAATTTCAAATTAGAAACTAAAAGTATACATTGAAGATTTTCGTTCAGGCTGGGACTCAAACCCAGGACCACTCGCTTGGAAGCCTAACACTCTAGCCATTAGTCTATGGGAGCTCTGTCGGTGGGAGTTTTAAATATAATAAAAACAAAAAATGCACCTTGGTAATTGTTTATTTAAACACTTTGAAATCTTCGTGTCGAAAAATTAAACTGACTCAGAATTTTCTTCCCTACATAAATAATCAATAATTGCAAAGGAAAGAAATTGAAAAAAAAAAGAATTTTCAAATTAGAAAAGAAATATATACATTGAAGATATTCGCTCCGGCTGGGACTCGAACCCAGGCTACTCGCTTGGAAGACCAGCGGTCTAGCCATTAGGCTATCGGAGTTCTGTCGAGCGGAGTCTTACTGCCTGACTGATACTGCCTGACTGACAGACTGACTCACTGACTGACTGATACTGACTGACTGACTCACTGACTGACCGAGACTGACTGACTAACTGCCTGACTGACTGAGACTGGACTGACTGACTGACTGACTGACTGACTGACTAACTGACTGACTGAGACTGACTGACTGACTGCTTGACTCTCTGACTGCCTATTTCACTGACTGACTGAATGACTAAATGACTGACTGACACTGACTGACTGACTGCTTGACTACCTGACTGACTGCTTGACTGACTGCTTGACTGGACAGGACTGACCGACTGACTGACTGACAGACTGACTGAATAAGGATGACTGACAGACTGACTGAATAAGGATGACTGACTGTCTGACTGACAGACTGACTGAATAAGGCTGACTGACTGTCTGACTGACAGACTGACTGAATAAGGCTGACCGACTGACTGACTGCCTGACTGACTGACTGACTGAATGACTGACTGACTGACTGACCGAGACTGACTGACTGACTGACTGAGACTGGACTGGACTGACTGACTGACTGACTGACTGAGACTGACTGACTGCTTTAGTGACTAACTGACTGCACAGGACTGACCGACTGACTGACTGACTGACTGCCTGACTGACTGACTGACTGAATGACTGACTGACTGAGACTAAATGACTGACTGCTTGACTGACTGGCTGAAGGACTAACTGACTGACTGAGTGACTGACTGACTGGACTGACTGACTGAGACTGAATGACTGAGTGCTTGACTGATTGACTGTCAGACTGACTGACTGACTTCGCAAAAGGGAAAAATAAAAAAAAAAAGAATTATAAAATTAGAAAAAAATATTTGCATTTAAGATTTCCTTTCCGGCTGGGATTTGAACCCAGGGCGACACTCATGGAAGCCCAACGCTCTCGCCAATATACTATCGGATCTCTGTTGATCGGTGTCTTAATTATAATAAAAACAAAAAATGCACCTTAGTAATTATTGATCTAAAATCTTTGAAATCTAAAGGTCGAATGATTAAACTGACTCAGAATTTTCTTCCGTACATAAATAATCCATATTTGCAAAAGGAAGAAATTGAAAAAAAAAGAATCTTCAAATTAGAAGAGAAATATATACATGGAAGATTTTCGTTCCGGCCGGGACTCGAACCCAGTACCACGCGCTTGGAAGACCAGCGGTCTAGCCATTAGGCTATCGGAGTTCTGTCGAGCGGAGTCTTACTGCCTGACTGATACTGCCTGACTGACAGACTGACTCACTGACTGACTGATACTGACTGACTGACTCACTGACTGACCGAGACTGACTGACTAACTGCCTGACTGACTGAGACTGGACTGACTGACTGACTGACTGACTGACTGACTAACTGACTGACTGAGACTGACTGACTGACTGCTTGACTCTCTGACTGGCTATTTCACTGACTGACTGAATGACTAAATGACTGACTGACACTGACTGACTGACTGCTTGACTACCTGACTGACTGCTTGACTGACTGCTTGACTGGACAGGACTGACCGACTGACTGACTGACAGACTGACTGAATAAGGATGACTGACTGAGACTAAATGACTGACTGCTTGACTGACTGGCTGAAGGACTAACTGACTGACTGAGTGACTGACTGACTGGACTGACTAACTGAGACTGAATGACTGAGTGCTTGACTGATTGACTGTCAGACTGACTGACTGACTTCGCAAAAGGGAAAAATAAAAAAAAAAAGAATTATAAAATTAGAAAAAAATATTTGCATTTAAGATTTCCTTTCCGGCTGGGATTTGAACCCAGGGCGACACTCATGGAAGCCCAACGCTCTCGCCAATATACTATCGGATCTCTGTTGATCGGTGTCTTAATTATAATAAAAACAAAAAATGCACCTTAGTAATTATTGATCTAAAATCTTTGAAATCTAAAGGTCGAATGATTAAACTGACTCAGAATTTTCTTCCCTACATAAATAATCGATAATTGCAAAGGAAAGAAATTGAAAAAAAAAAGAATTTTCAAATTAGAAAAGAAATATATACATTGAAGATATTCGCTCCGGCTGGGACTCGAACCCAGGCCACTCGCTTGGAAGACCAGCGGTCTAGCCATTAGGCTATCGGAGTTCTGTCGAGCGGAGTCTTACTGCCTGACTGATACTGCCTGACTGACAGACTGACTCACTGACTGTCTGATACTGACTGACTGACTCACTGACTGACCAAGACTGACTGACTAACTGCCTGACTGACTGAGACTGGACTGACTGACTGACTGACTGACTGACTGACTGACTGAGACTGACTGACTGACTGCTTGACTCTCTGACTGGCTATTTCACTGACTGACTGAATGACTAAATGACTGACTGACACTGACTGACTGACTGCTTGACTACCTGACTGACTGCTTGACTGACTAACTGACTGGACAGGACTGACCGACTGACTGACTAACTGACTGGACAGGACTGACCGACTGACTGACTGACAGACTGACTGAATAAGGATGACTGACAGACTGACTGAATAAGGCTGACTGACTGACTGACTGACAGACTGACTGAATAAGGCTGACCGACTGACTGACTGCCTGACTGACTGACTGACTGAATGACTGACTGACTGACTGACCGAGACTGACTGACTGACTGACTGAGACTGGACTGGACTGACTGACTGACTGACTGAGACTGACTGACTGCTTTAGTGACTAACTGACTGCACAGGACTGACCGACCGACTGACTGACTGACTGCCTGACTGACTGACGGACTGAATGACTGACTGACTGAGACTAAATGACTGACTGCTTGACTGACTGGCTGAAGGACTAACTGACTGACTGAGTGACTGACTGACTGGACTGACTGACTGAGACTGAATGACTGAGTGCTTGACTGATTGACTGTCAGACTGACTGACTGACATCGCAAAAGGGAAAAATAAAAAAAAAGAATTATAAAATTAGAAAAAAATAATTGCATTTAAGATTTCCTTTCCGGCTGGGATTTGAACCCAGGGCGACACTCATGGAAGCCCAACGATCTCGCCAATATACTATCGGATCTCTGTTGATCGGTGTCTTAATTATAATAAAAACAAAAAATGCACCTTAGTAATTATTGATCTAAAATCTTTGAAATCTAAAGGTCGAATGATTAAACTGACTCAGAATTTTCTTCCGTACATAAATAATCCATATTTGCAAAAGGAAGAAATTGAAAAAAAAAGAATCTTCAAATTAGAAGAGAAATATATACATGGAAGATTTTCGTTCCGGCCGGGACTCGAACCCAGTACCACGCGCTTGGAACCCAACGGTCTAGCCATTAGGCTATCGGAGCTCTGTCGATGGAAGTCTTAAATATAATAAAAACAAAAAATGCACCTTGGTAATTATTGATTCAAACACTTTGAAATTTACAGGTCGAATAATTAAACTGACTCAGAATTTTTCTCCCTACATAAATAATCAATATTCGCAAAAGAGAAAAATTTAAAAAAAAAGAAGAAGAAATTTCAAATTAGAAACTAAAAGTATACATTGAAGATTTTCGTTCAGGCTGGGACTCGAACCCAGGGCCACTCGCTTGGAAGCCTAACACTCTAGCCATTAGTCTATGGGAGCTCTGTCGGTGGGAGTTTTAAATATAATAAAAACAAAAAATGCACCTTGGTAATTGTTTATTTAAACACTTTGAAATCTTTGTGTCGAAAAATTAAACGGACTCAGAATTTTCTTCCCTACATAAATAATCAATTATTGCAAAGGAAAGAAATTGAAAAAAAAAAGAATTTTCAAATTAGAAAAGAAATATATACATTGAAGATATTCGCTCCGGCTGGGACTCGAACCCAGGCCACTCGCTTGGAAGACCAGCGGTCTAGCCATTAGGCTATCGGAGTTCTGTTGAGCGGAGTCTTACTGCCTGACTGATACTGCCTGACTGACAGACTGACTCACTGACTGACTGATACTGACTGACTGACTCACTGACTGACCGAGACTGACTGACTAACTGCCTGACTGACTGAGACTGGACTGACTGACTGACTGACTGACTGACTGACTAACTGACTGACTGAGACTGACTGACTGACTGCTTGACTCTCTGACTGGCTATTTCACTGACTGACTGAATGACTAAATAACTGACTGACACTGACTGACTGACTGCTTGACTACCTGACTGACTGCTTGACTGACTAACTGACTGGACAGGACTGACCGACTGACTGACTGACAGACTGACTGAATAAGGGTGACAGACAGACTGACTGAATAAGGCTGACTGACTGACTGACTGACAGACTGACTGAATAAGGCTGACCGACTGACTGACTGCCTGACTGACTGACTGACTGAATGACTGACTGACTGACTGACCGAGACTGACTGACTGACTGACTGAGACTGGACTGGACTGACTGACTGACTGACTGACTGAGACTGACTGACTGCTTTAGTGACTAACTGACTGCACAGGACTGACCGACTGACTGACTGACTGACTGCCTGACTGACTGACTGACTGAATGACTGACTGACTGAGACTAAATGACTGACTGCTTGACTGACTGGCTGAAGGACTAACTGACTGACTGAGTGACTGACTGACTGGACTGACTGACTGAGACTGAATGACTGAGTGCTTGACTGATTGACTGTCAGACTGACTGACTGACTTCGCAAAAGGGAAAAATAAAAAAAAAAGAATTATAAAATTAGAAAAAAATATTTGCATTTAAGATTTCCTTTCCGGCTGGGATTTGAACCCAGGGCGACACTCAAGGAAGCCCAACGCTCTCGCCAATATACTATCGGATCTCTGTTGATCGGTGTCTTAATTATAATAAAAACAAAAAATGCACCTTAGTAATTATTGATCTAAAATCTTTGAAATCTAAAGGTCGAATGATTAAACTGACTCAGAATTTTCTTCCGTACATAAATAATCCATATTTGCAAAAGGAAGAAATTGAAAAAAAAAGAATCTTCAAATTAGAAGAGAAATATATACATGGAAGATTTTCGTTCCGGCCGGGACTCGAACCCAGTACCACGCGCTTGGAACCCAACGGTCTAGCCATTAGGCTATCGGAGCTCTGTCGATGGAAGTCTTAAATATAATAAAAACAAAAAATGCACCTTGGTAATTATTGATTCAAACACTTTGAAATTTACAGGTCGAATAATTAAACTGACTCAGAATTTTTCTCCCTACATAAATAATCAATATTCGCAAAAGAGAAAAATTAAAAAAAAAGAAGAAGAAATTTCAAATTAGAAACTAAAAGTATACATTGAAGATTTTCGTTCAGGCTGGGACTCGAACCCAGGGCCACTCGCTTGGAAGCCTAACACTCTAGCCATTAGTCTATGGGAGCTCTGTCGGTGGGAGTTTTAAATATAATAAAAACAAAAAATGCACCTTGGTAATTGTTTATTTAAACACTTTGAAATCTTTGTGTCGAAAAATTAAACTGACTCAGAATTTTCTTCCCTACATAAATAATCAATAATTGCAAAGGAAAGAAATTGAAAAAAAAAAGAATTTTCAAATTAGAAAAGAAATATATACATTGAAGATATTCGCTCCGGCTGGGACTCGAACCCAGGCCACTCGCTTGGAAGACCAGCGGTCTAGCCATTAGGCTATCGGAGTTCTGTGGAGCGGAGTCTTACTGCCTGACTGATACTGCCTGACTGACAGACTGACTCACTGACTGACTGATACTGACTGACTGACTCACTGACTGACCGAGACTGACTGACTAACTGCCTGACTGACTGAGACTGGACTGACTGACTGACTGACTGACTGACTGACTGAGACTGACTGACTGACTGCTTGACTCTCTGACTGGCTATTTCACTGACTGACTGAATGAATAAATGCCTGACTGACACTGACTGACTGACTGCTTGACTACCTGACTGACTGCTTGACTGACTAACTGACTGGACAGGACTGACCGACTGACTGACTGACAGACTGACTGAATAAGGATGACTGACAGACTGACTGAATAAGGCTGACTGACTGACTGACTGACAGACTGACTGAATAAGGCTGACCGACTGACTGACTGCCTGACTGACTGACTGACTGAATGACTGACTGACTGACTGACCGAGACTGACTGACTGACTGACTGAGACTGGACTGGACTGACTGACTGACTGACTGAGACTGACTGACTGCTTTAGTGACTAACTGACTGCACAGGACTGACCGACCGACTGACTGACTGACTGCCTGACTGACTGACTGACTGAATGACTGACTGACTGAGACTAAATGACTGACTGCTTGACTGACTGGCTGAAGGACTAACTGACTGACTGAGTGACTGACTGACTGGACTGACTGACTGAGACTGAATGACTGAGTGCTTGACTGATTGACTGTCAGACTGACTGACTGACTTCGCTAAAGGGAAAAATAAAAAAAAAAGAATTATAAAATTAGAAAAAAATATTTGCATTTAAGATTTCCTTTCCCGCTGGGATTTGAACACAGGGCGACACTCATGGAAGCCCAACGCTCTCGCCAATATACTATCGGATCTCTGTTGATCGGTGTCTTAATTATAATAAAAACAAAAAATGCACCTTAGTAATTATTGATCTAAAATCTTTGAAATCTAAAGGTCGAATGATTAAACTGACTCAGAATTTTCTTCCGTACATAAATAATCCATATTTGCAAAGAAAGAAATTGAAAAAAAAAAGAATCTTCAAATTAGAAGAGAAATATATACATGGAAGATTTTCGTTCCGGCCGGGACTCGAACCCAGTACCACGCGCTTGGAACCCAACGGTCTAGCCATTAGGCTATCGGAGCTCTGTCGATGGAAGTCTTAAATATAATAAAAACAAAAAATGCACCTTGGTAATTATTGATTCAAACACTTTGAAATTTACAGGTCGAATAATTAAACTGACTCAGAATTTTTCTCCCTACATAAATAATCAATATTCGCAAAAGAGAAAAATTAAAAAAAAAAAGAAGAAGAAATTTCAAATTAGAAACTAAAAGTATACATTGAAGATTTTCGTTCAGGCTGGGACTCGAACCCAGGGCCACTCGCTTGGAAGCCTAACACTCTAGCCATTAGTCTATGGGAGCTCTGTCGGTGGGAGTTTTAAATATAATAAAAACAAAAAATGCACCTTGGTAATTGTTTATTTAAACACTTTGAAATCTTCGTGTCGAAAAATTAAACGGACTCAGAATTTTCTTCCCTACATAAATAATCAATTATTGCAAAGGAAAGAAATTGAAAAAAAAAAGAATTTTCAAATTAGAAAAGAAATATATACATTGAAGATATTCGCTCCGGCTGGGACTCGAACCCAGGCCACTCGCTTGGAAGACCAGCGGTCTAGCCATTAGGCTATCGGAGTTCTGTCGAGCGGAGTCTTACTGCCTGACTGATACTGCCTGACTGACAGACTGACTCACTGACTGACTGATACTGACTGACTGACTCACTGACTGACCGAGACTGACTGACTAACTGCCTGACTGACTGAGACTGGACTGACTGACTGACTGACTGACTGACTGACTGACTGACTGACTGAGACTGACTGACTGACTGCTTGACTCTCTGACTGGCTATTTCACTGACTGACTGAATGAATAAATGACTGACTGACACTGACTGACTGACTGCTTGACTACCTGACTGACTGCTTGACTGACTAACTGACTGGACAGGACTGACCGACTGACTGACTGACAGACTGACTGAATAAGGATGACTGACAGACTGACTGAATAAGGCTGACTGACTGACTGACTGGCAGACTGACTGAATAAGGCTGACCGACTGACTGACTGCCTGACTGACTGACTGACTGAATGACTGACTGACTGACTGACCGAGACTGACTGACTGACTGACTGAGACTGGACTGGACTGACTGACTGACTGACTGAGACTGACTGACTGCTTTAGTGACTAACTGACTGCACAGGACTGACCGACCGACTGACTGACTGACTGCCTGACTGACTGACTGACTGAATGACTGACTGACTGAGACTAAATGACTGACTGCTTGACTGACTGGCTGAAGGACTAACTGACTGACTGAGTGACTGACTGACTGGACTGACTGACTGAGACTGAATGACTGAGTGCTTGACTGATTGACTGTCAGACTGACTGACTGACTTCGCAAAAGGGAAAAATAAAAAAAAAAGAATTATAAAATTAGAAAAAAATATTTGCATTTAAGATTTCCTTTCCCGCTGGGATTTGAACACAGGGCGACACTCATGGAAGCCCAACGCTCTCGCCAATATACTATCGGATCTCTGTTGATCGGTGTCTTAATTATAATAAAAACAAAAAATGCACCTTAGTAATTATTGATCTAAAATCTTTGAAATCTAAAGGTCGAATGATTAAACTGACTCAGAATTTTCTTCCGTACATAAATAATCCATATTTGCAAAAGAAAGAAATTGAAAAAAAAAAGAATCTTCAAATTAGAAGAGAATTATATACATGGAAGATTTTCGTTCCGGCCGGGACTCGAACCCAGTACCACGCGCTTGGAACCCAACGGTCTAGCCATTAGGCTATCGGAGCTCTATCGATGGAAGTCTTAAATATAATAAAAACAAAAAATGCACCTTGGTAATTATTGATTCAAACACTTTGAAATTTACAGGTCGAATAATTAAACTGACTCAGAATTTTTCTCCCTACATAAATAATCAATATTCGCAAAAGAGAAAAATTAAAAAAAAAGAAGAAGAAATTTCAAATTAGAAACTAAAAGTATACATTGAAGATTTTCGTTCAGGCTGGGACTCGAACCCAGGGCCACTCGCTTGGAAGCCTAACACTCTAGCCATTGGTCTATGGGAGCTCTGTCGGTGGGAGTTTTAAATATAATAAAAACAAAAAATGCACCTTGGTAATTGTTTATTTAAACACTTTGAAATCTTCGTGTCGAAAAATTAAACTGACTCAGAATTTTCTTCCCTACATAAATAATCAATAATTGCAAAGGAAAGAAATTGAAAAAAAAAAGAATTTTCAAATTAGAAAAGAAATATATACATTGAAGATATTCGCTCCGGCTGGGACTCGAACCCAGGCCACTCGCTTGGAAGACCAGCGGTCTAGCCATTAGGCTATCGGAGTTCTGTCGAGCGGAGTCTTACTGCCTGACTGATACTGCCTGACTGACAGACTGACTCACTGACTGACTGATACTGACTGACTGACTCACTGACTGACCGAGACTGACTGACTAACTGCCTGACTGACTGAGACTGGACTGACTGACTGACTGACTGACTGACTGACTGACTGAGACTGACTGACTGACTGCTTGACTCTCTGACTGGCTATTTCACTGACTGACTGAATGAATAAATGACTGACTGACACTGACTGACTGACTGCTTGACTACCTGACTGACTGCTTGACTGACTAACTGACTGGACAGGACTGACCGACTGACTGACTGACAGACTGACTGAATAAGGATGACTGACAGACTGACTGAATAAGGCTGACTGACTGACTGACTGACAGACTGACTGAATAAGGCTGACCGACTGACTGACTGACAGACTGACTGAATAAGGCTGACCGACTGACTGACTGCCTGACTGACTGACTGACTGAATGACTGACTGACTGACTGACCGAGACTGACTGACTGCTTTAGTGACTAACTGACTGCACAGGACTGACCGACTGACTGACTGACTGCTTTAGTGTCTAACTGACTGCACAGGACTGACCGACTGACTGACTGCCTGACTGACTGACTGACTGAATGACTGACTGACTGAGACTAAATGACTGACTGCTTGACTGACTGGCTGAAGGACTAACTGACTGACTGAGTGACTGACTGACTGGACTGACTGACTGAGACTGAATGACTGAGTGCTTGACTGATTGACTGTCAGACTGACTGACTGACTTCGCAAAAGGGAAAAATAAAAAAAAAAGAATTATAAAATTAGAAAAAAATATTTGCATTTAAGATTTCCTTTCCGGCCGGGACTCGAACCCAGTACCACGCGCTAGGAACCCAACGGTCTAGCCATTAGGCTATCGGAGCTCTGTCGATGGAAATCTTAAATATAATAAAAACAAAAAATGCACCTTGGTAATTATTGATTCAAACACTTTGAAATTTACAGGTCGAATAATTAAACTGACTCAGAATTTTTCTCCCTACATAAATAATCAATATTCGCAAAAGAGAAAAATTAAAAAAAAAAGAAGAAGAAATTTCAAATTAGAAACTAAAAGTATACATTGAAGATTTTCATTCAGGCTGGGACTCGAACCCAGGGCCACTCGCTTGGAAGCCTAACACTCTAGCCATTAGTCTATGGGAGCTCTGTCGGTGGGAGTTTTAAATATAATAAAAACAAAAAATGCACCTTGGTAATTGTTTATTTAAACACTTTGAAATCTTCGTGTCGAAAAATTAAACTGACTCAGAATTTTCTTCCCTACATAAATAATCAATAATTGCAAAGGAAAGAAATTAAAAAAAAAAAGAATTTTCAAATTAGAAGATAAATATATACATGGAAGATTTTCGTTCCGGCCGGGACTCGAACCCAGTACCACACGCTTGGAACCCAACGGTCTAGCCATTAGGCTATCGGAGCTCTGTCGAGCGGAGTCTTACTGCCTGACTGATACTGCCTGACTGACAGACTGACTCACTGACTGACTGATACTGACTGACTGACTCACTGACTGACCGAGACTGACTGACTAACTGCCTGACTGACTGAGACTGGACTGACTGACTGACTGACTGACTGACTGACTAACTGACTGACTGAGACTGACTGACTGATTGCTTGACTCTCTGACTGGCTATTTCACTGACTGACTGAATGACTAAATGACTGACTGACACTGACTGACTGACTGCTTGACTACCTGACTGACTGCTTGACTGACTAACTGACTGGACAGGACTGACCGACTGACTGACTGACAGACTGACTGAATAAGGGTGACAGACAGACTGACTGAATAAGGCTGACTGACTGACTGACTGACAGACTGACTGAATAAGGCTGACCGACTGACTGACTGCCTGACTGACTGACTGACTGAATGACTGACTGACTGACTGACCGAGACTGACTGACCGAGACTGACTGACTGACTGACTGAGACTGGACTGGACTGACTGACTGACTGACTGACTGAGACTGACTGACTGCTTTAGTGACTAACTGACTGCACAGGACTGACCGACTGACTGCCTGACTGACTGACTGACTGAATGACTGACTGACTGAGACTAAATGACTGACTGCTTGACTGACTGGCTGAAGGACTAAGTGACTGACTGAGTGACTGACTGACTGGACTGACTGACTGAGACTGAATGACTGAGTGCTTGACTGATTGACTGTCAGACTGACTGACTGACTTCGCAAAAGGGAAAAATAAAAAAAAAGAATTATAAAATTAGAAAAAAATATTTGCATTTAAGATTTCCTTTCCGGCTGGGATTTGAACCCAGGGCTACACTCATGGAAGCCCAACGCTCTCGCCAATATACTATCGGATCTCTGTTGATCGGTGTCTTAATTATAATAAAAACAAAAAATGCACCTTAGTAATTATTGATCTAAAATCTTTGAAATCTAAAGGTCGAATGATTAAACTGACTCAGAATTTTCTTCCGTACATAAATAATCCATATTTGCAAAAGGAAGAAATTGAAAAAAAAAGAATCTTCAAATTAGAAGAGAAATATATACATGGAAGATTTTCGTTCCGGCCGGGACTTGAACCCAGTACCACGCGCTTGGAACCCAACGGTCTAGCCATTAGGCTATCGGAGCTCTGTCGATGGAAGTCTTAAATATAATAAAAACAAAAAATGCACCTTGGTAATTATTGATTCAAACACTTTGAAATTTACAGGTCGAATAAATAAACTGACTCAGAATTTTTCTATCTACATAAATAATCAATATTCGCAAAAGAGAAAAATTAAAAAAAAAAGAAGAAGAAATTTCAAATTAGAAACTAAAAGTATACATTTAAGATTTTCGTTCAGGCTGGGACTCGAACCCAGGGCCACTCGCTTGGAAGCCTAACACTCCAGCCATTAGTCTATGGGAGCTCTGTCGGTGGGAGTTTTAAATATAATAAAAACAAAAAATGCACCTTGGTAATTGTTTATTTAAACACTTTGAAATCTTTGTGTCGAAAAATTAAACTGACTCAGAATTTTCTTCCCTACATAAATAATCAATAATTGCAAAGGAAAGAAATTGAAAAAAAAAAGAATTTTCAAATTAGAAAAGAAATATATACATTGAAGATATTCGCTCCGGCTGGGACTCGAACCCAGGCCACTCGCTTGGAAGACCAGCGGTCTAGCCATTAGGCTATCGGAGTTCTGTCGAGCGGAGTCTTACTGCCTGACTGATACTGCCTGACTGACAGACTGACTCACTGACTGACTGATACTGACTGACTGACTCACTGACTGACCGAGACTGACTGACTAACTGCCTGACTGACTGAGACTGGACTGACTGACTGACTGACTGACTGACTAACTGACTGACTGAGACTGACTGACTGACTGCTTGACTCTCTGACTGGCTATTTCACTGACTGACTGAATGACTAAATGACTGACTGACACTGACTGACTGACAGCTTGACTACCTGACTGACTGCTTGACTGACTAACTGACTGGACAGGACTGACCGACTGACTGACTGACAGACTGACTGACTAACTGACTGACTGAGACTGACTGACTGACTGCTTGACTCTCTGACTGGCTATTTCACTGACTGACTGAATGACTAAATGACTGACTGACACTGACTGACTGACAGCTTGACTACCTGACTGACTGCTTGACTGACTAACTGACTGGACAGGACTGACCGACTGACTGACTGACAGACTGACTGAATAAGGATGACTGACAGACTGACTGAATAAGGCTGACTGACTGACTGACTGACAGACTGACTGAATAAGGCTGACCGACTGACTGACTGCCTGACTGACTGACTGACTGAATGACTGACTGACTGACTGACCGAGACTGACTGACTGACTGACTGAGACTGGACTGGACTGACTGACTGACTGAGACTGACTGACTGCTTTAGTGACTAACTGACTGCACAGGACTGACCGACTGACTGACTGACTGACTGCCTGACTGACTGCCTGACTGAATGACTGACTGACTGAGACTAAATGACTGACTGCTTGACTGACTGGCTGAAGGACTAACTGACTGACTGAGTGACTGACTGACTGGACTGACTGACTGAGACTGAATGACTGAGTGCTTGACTGATCGACTGTCAGACTGACTGACTGACTTCGCAAAAGGGAAAAATAAAAAAAAAGAATTATAAAATTAGAAAAAAATATTTGCATTTAAGATTTCCTTTCCGGCCGGGACTCGAACCCAGTACCACGCGCTAGGAACCCAACGGTCTAGCCATTAGGCTATCGGAGCTTTGTCGATGGAAGTCTTAAATATAATAAAAACAAAAAATGCACCTTGGTAATTATTGATTCAAACACTTTGAAATTTACAGGTCGAATAATTAAACTGACTCAGAATTTTTCTCCCTACATAAATAATCAATATTCGCAAAAGAGAAAAATTAAAAAAAAAGAAGAAGAAATTTCAAATTAGAAACTAAAAGTATACATTGAAGATTTTCGTTCAGGCTGGGACTCGAACCCAGGGCCACTCGCTTGGAAGCCTAACACTCTAGCCATTAGTCTATGGGAGCTCTGTCGGTGGGAGTTTTAAATATAATAAAAACAAAAAATGCACCTTGGTAATTGTTTATTTAAACACTTTGAAATCTTCGTGTCGAAAAATTAAACTGACTCAGAATTTTCTTCCCTACATAAATAATCAATAATTGCAAAGGAAAGAAATTGAAAAAAAAAGAATTTTCAAATTAGAAGAGAAATATATACATGGAAGATTTTCGTTCCGGCCGGGACTCGAACCCAGTACCACACGCTTGGAACCCAACGGTCTAGCCATTAGGCTATCGGAGCTCTGTCGAGCGGAGTCTTACTGCCTGACTGATACTGCCTGACTGACAGACTGACTCACTGACTGACTGATACTGACTGACTGACTCACTGACTGACCGAGACTGACTGACTAACTGCCTGACTGACTGAGACTGGACTGACTGACTGACTGACTGAATGACTGACTGACTGACTGACCGAGACTGACTGACCGAGACTGACTGACTGACTGACTGAGACTGGACTGGACTGACTGACTGACTGACTGACTGAGACTGACTGACTGCTTTAGTGACTAACTGACTGCACAGGACTGACCGACTGACTGCCTGACTGACTGACTGACTGAATGACTGACTGACTGAGACTAAATGACTGACTGCTTGACTGACTGGCTGAAGGACTAAGTGACTGACTGAGTGACTGACTGACTGGACTGACTGACTGAGACTGAATGACTGAGTGCTTGACTGATTGACTGTCAGACTGACTGACTGACTTCGCAAAAGGGAAAAATAAAAAAAAAGAATTATAAAATTAGAAAAAAATATTTGCATTTAAGATTTCCTTTCCGGCTGGGATTTGAACCCAGGGCTACACTCATGGAAGCCCAACGCTCTCGCCAATATACTATCGGATCTCTGTTGATCGGTGTCTTAATTATAATAAAAACAAAAAATGCACCTTAGTAATTATTGATCTAAAATCTTTGAAATCTAAAGGTCGAATGATTAAACTGACTCAGAATTTTCTTCCGTACATAAATAATCCATATTTGCAAAAGGAAGAAATTGAAAAAAAAAGAATCTTCAAATTAGAAGAGAAATATATACATGGAAGATTTTCGTTCCGGCCGGGACTTGAACCCAGTACCACGCGCTTGGAACCCAACGGTCTAGCCATTAGGCTATCGGAGCTCTGTCGATGGAAGTCTTAAATATAATAAAAACAAAAAATGCACCTTGGTAATTATTGATTCAAACACTTTGAAATTTACAGGTCGAATAAATAAACTGACTCAGAATTTTTCTATCTACATAAATAATCAATATTCGCAAAAGAGAAAAATTAAAAAAAAAAGAAGAAGAAATTTCAAATTAGAAACTAAAAGTATACATTGAAGATTTTCGTTCAGGCTGGGACTCGAACCCAGGGCCACTCGCTTGGAAGCCTAACACTCTAGCCATTAGTCTATGGGAGCTCTGTCGGTGGGAGTTTTAAATATAATAAAAACAAAAAATGCACCTTGGTAATTGTTTATTTAAACACTTTGAAATCTTCGTGTCGAAAAATTAAACTGACTCAGAATTTTCTTCCCTACATAAATAATCAATAATTGCAAAGGAAAGAAATTGAAAAAAAAAAGAATTTTCAAATTAGAAAAGAAATATATACATTGAAGATATTCGCTCCGGCTGGGACTCGAACCCAGGCCACTCGCTTGGAAGACCAGCGGTCTAGCCATTAGGCTATCGGAGTTCTGTCGAGCGGAGTCTTACTGCCTGACTGATACTGCCTGACTGACAGACTGACTCACTGACTGACTGATACTGACTGACTGACTCACTGACTGACCGAGACTGACTGACTAACTGCCTGACTGACTGAGACTGGACTGACTGACTGACTGACTGACTGACTAACTGACTGACTGAGACTGACTGACTGACTGCTTGACTCTCTGACTGGCTATTTCACTGACTGACTGAATGACTAAATGACTGACTGACACTGACTGACTGACAGCTTGACTACCTGACTGACTGCTTGACTGACTAACTGACTGGACAGGACTGACCGACTGACTGACTGACAGACTGACTGAATAAGGATGACTGACAGACTGACTGAATAAGGCTGACTGACTGACTGACTGACAGACTGACTGAATAAGGCTGACCGACTGACTGACTGCCTGACTGACTGACTGACTGAATGACTGACTGACTGACTGACCGAGACTGACTGACTGACTGACTGAGACTGGACTGGACTGACTGACTGACTGACTGACTGAGACTGACTGACTGCTTTAGTGACTAACTGACTGCACAGGACTGACCGACTGACTGACTGACTGACTGCCTGACTGACTGCCTGACTGAATGACTGACTGACTGAGACTAAATGACTGACTGCTTGACTGACTGGCTGAAGGACTAACTGACTGACTGAGTGACTGACTGACTGGACTGACTGACTGAGACTGAATGACTGAGTGCTTGACTGATTGACTGTCAGACTGACTGACTGACTTCGCAAAAGGGAAAAATAAAAAAAAAGAATTATAAAATTAGAAAAAAATATTTGCATTTAAGATTTCCTTTCCGGCCGGGACTCGAACCCAGTACCACGCGCTAGGAACCCAACGGTCTAGCCATTAGGCTATCGGAGCTCTGTCGATGGAAGTCTTAAATATAATAAAAACAAAAAATGCACCTTGGTAATTATTGATTCAAACACTTTGAAATTTACAGGTCGAATAATTAAACTGACTCAGAATTTTTCTCCCTACATAAATAATCAATATTCGCAAAAGAGAAAAATTAAAAAAAAAAGAAGAAGAAATTTCAAATTAGAAACTAAAAGTATACATTGAAGATTTTCGTTCAGGCTGGGACTCGAACCCAGGGCCACTCGCTTGGAAGCCTAACACTCTAGCCATTAGTCTATGGGAGCTCTTTCGGTGGGAGTTTTAAATATAATAAAAACAAAAAATGCACCTTGGTAATTGTTTATTTAAACACTTTGAAATCTTCGTGTCGAAAAATTAAACTGACTCAGAATTTTCTTCCCTACATAAATAATCAATAATTGCAAAGGAAAGAAATTGAAAAAAAAAGAATTTTCAAATTAGAAGAGAAATATATACATGGAAGATTTTCGTTCCGGCCGGGACTCGAACCCAGTACCACACGCTTGGAACCCAACGGTCTAGCCATTAGGCTATCGGAGCTCTGTCGAGCGGAGTCTTACTGCCTGACTGATACTGCCTGACTGACAGACTGACTCACTGACTGACTGATACTGACTGACTGACTCACTGACTGACCGAGACTGACTGACTAACTGCCTGACTGACTGAGACTGGACTGACTGACTGACTGACTGACTGACTGACTAACTGACTGACTGAGACTGACTGACTGACTGCTTGACTCTCTGACTGGCTATTTCACTGACTGACTGAATGACTAAATGACTGACTGACACTGACTGACTGACTGCTTGACTACCTGACTGACTGCTTGACTGACTAACTGACTGGACAGGACTGACCGACTGACTGACTGACAGACTGACTGAATAAGGGTGACAGACAGACTGACTGAATAAGGCTGACTGACTGACTGACTGACAGACTGACTGAATAAGGCTGACCGACTGACTGACTGCCTGACTGACTGACTGACTGAATGACTGACTGACTGACTGACCGAGACTGACTGACTGACTGACTGAGACTGGACTGGACTGACTGACTGACTGACTGACTGAGACTGACTGACTGCTTTAGTGACTAACTGACTGCACAGGACTGACCGACTGACTGCCTGACTGACTGACTGACTGAATGACTGACTGACTGAGACAAAATGACTGACTGCTTGACTGACTGGCTGAAGGACTAAGTGACTGACTGAGTGACTGACTGACTGGACTGACTGACTGAGACTGAATGACTGAGTGCTTGACTGATTGACTGTCAGACTGACTGACTGACTTCGCAAAAGGGAAAAATAAAAAAAAAGAATTATAAAATTAGAAAAAAATATTTGCATTTAAGATTTCCTTTCCGGCTGGGATTTGAACTCAGGGCTACACTCATGGAAGCCCAACGCTCTCGCCAATATACTATCGGATCTCTGTTGATCGGTGTCTTAATTATAATAAAAACAAAAAATGCACCTTAGTAATTATTGATCTAAAATCTTTGAAATCTAAAGGTCGAATGATTAAACTGACTCAGAATTTTCTTCCGTACATAAATAATCCATATTTGCAAAAGGAAGAAATTGAAAAAAAAAGAATCTTCAAATTAGAAGAGAAATATATACATGGAAGATTTTCGTTCCGGCCGGGACTTGAACCCAGTACCACGCGCTTGGAACCCAACGGTCTAGCCATTAGGCTATCGGAGCTCTGTCGATGGAAGTCTTAAATATAATAAAAACAAAAAATGCACCTTGGTAATTATTGATTCAAACACTTTGAAATTTACAGGTCGAATAATTAAACTGACTCAGAATTTTTCTATCTACATAAATAATCAATATTCGCAAAAGAGAAAAATTAAAAAAAAAAGAAGAAGAAATTTCAAATTAGAAACTAAAAGTATACATTGAAGATTTTCGTTCAGGCTGGGACTCGAACCCAGGGCCACTCGCTTGGAAGCCTAACACTCTAGCCATTAGTCTATGGGAGCTCTGTCGGTGGGAGTTTTAAATATAATAAAAACAAAAAATGCACCTTGGTAATTGTTTATTTAAACACTTTGAAATCTTCGTGTCGAAAAATTAAACTGACTCAGAATTTTCTTCCCTACATAAATAATCAATAATTGCAAAGGAAAGAAATTGAAAAAAAAAAGAATTTTCAAGTTAGAAAAGAAATATATACATTGAAGATATTCGCTCCGGCTGGGACTCGAACCCAGGCCACTCGCTTGGAAGACCAGCGGTCTAGCCATTAGGCTATCGGAGTTCTGTCGAGCGGAGTCTTACTGCCTGACTGATACTGCCTGACTGACAGACTGACTCACTGACTGACTGATACTGACTGACTGACTCACTGACTGACCGAGACTGACTGACTAACTGCCTGACTGACTGAGACTGGACTGACTGACTGACTGACTGACTGACTGACTAACTGACTGACTGAGACTGACTGACTGACTGCTTGACTCTCTGACTGGCTATTTCACTGACTGACTGAATGACTAAATGACTGACTGACTGCTTGACTACCTGACTGACTGCTTGACTGACTAACTGACTGGACAGGACTGACCGACTGACTGACTGACAGACTGACTGAATAAGGATGACTGACAGACTGACTGAATAAGGCTGACTGAATGTCTGACTGACAGACTGACTGAATAAGGCTGACCGACTGACTGACTGCCTGACTGACTGACTGACTGAATGACTGACTGACTGACTGACCGAGACTGACTGACTGCCTGACTGACTGACTGACTGAATGACTGACTGACTGACTGACCGAGACTGACTGACTGACTGACTGAGACTGGACTGGACTGACAGACTGACTGACTGACTGAGACTGACTGACTGCTTTAGTGACTAACTGACTGCACAGGACTGACCGACTGACTGACTGACTGACTGCCTGACTGACTGACTGACTGAATGACTGACTGACTGAGACTAAATGACTGACTGCTTGACTGACTGGCTGAAGGACTAAGTGACTGACTGAGTGACTGACTGACTGGACTGACTGACTGAGACTGAATGACTGAGTGCTTGACTGATTGACTGTCAGACTGACTGACTGACTTCGCAAAAGGGAAAAATAAAAAAAAAAGAATTATAAAATTAGAAAAAAATATTTGCATTTAAGATTTCCTTTCCGGCTGGGATTTGAACCCAGGGCGACACTCATGGAAGCACAACGCTCTCGCCAATATACTATCGGATCTCTGTTGATCGGTGTCTTAATTATAATAAAAACAAAAAATGCACCTTAGTAATTATTGATCTAAAATCTTTGAAATCTAAAGGTCGAATGATTAAACTGACTCAGAATTTTCTTCCGTACATAAATAATCCATATTTGCAAAAGGAAGAAATTGAAAAAAAAAGAATCTTCAAATTAGAAGAGAAATATATACATTGAAGATTTTCGTTCCGGCCGGGACTCGAACCCAGTACCACGCGCTTGGATCCCAACGGTCTAGCCATTAGGCTATCGGAGCTCTGTCGATGGAAGTCTTAAATATAATAAAAACAAAAAATGCACCTTGGTAATTATTGATTCAAACACTTTGAAATTTACAGGTCGAATAATTAAACTGACTCAGAATTTTTCTCCCTACATAAATAATCAATATTCGCAAAAGATAAAAATTAAAAAAAAAGAAGAAGAAATTTCAAATTAGAAACTAAAAGTATACATTGAAGATTTTCGTTCAGGCTGGGACTCGAACCCAGGGCCACTCGCTTGGAAGCCTAACACTCTAGCCATTAGTCTATGGGAGCTCTGTCGGTGGGAGTTTTAAATATAATAAAAACAAAAAATGCACCTTGGTAATTGTTTATTTAAACACTTTGAAATCTTCGTGTCGAAAAATTAAACTGACTCAGAATTTTCTTCCCTACATAAATAATCAATAATTGCAAAGGAAAGAAATTGAAAAAAAAAGAATTTTCAAATTAGAAAAGAAATATATACATTGAAGATATTCGCTCCGGCTGGTACTCGAACCCAGGCCACTCGCTTGGAAGACCAGCGGTCTAGCCATTAGGCTATCGGAGTTCTGTCGAGCGGAGTCTTACTGCCTGACTGATACTGCCTGACTGACAGACTGACTCACTGACTGACTGATACTGACTGACTGACTCACTGACTGACCGAGACTGACTGACTAACTGCCTGACTGACTGAGACTGGACTGACTGACTGACTGACTGACTGACTAACTGACTGACTGAGACTGACTGACTGACTGCTTGACTCTCTGACTGGCTATTTCACTGACTGACTGAATGACTAAATGACTGACTGACACTGACTGACTGACAGCTTGACTACCTGACTGACTGCTTGACTGACTAACTGACTGGACAGGACTGACCGACTGACTGACTGACAGACTGACTGAATAAGGATGACTGACAGACTGACTGAATAAGGCTGACTGACTGACTGACTGACAGACTGACTGAATAAGGCTGACCGACTGACTGACTGCCTGACTGACTGACTGACTGAATGACTGACTGACTGACTGACCGAGACTGACTGACTGCTTTAGTGACTAACTGACTGCACAGGACTGACCGACTGACTGACTGACTGCTTTAGTGTCTAACTGACTGCACAGGACTGACCGACTGACTGACTGCCTGACTGACTGACTGACTGAATGACTGACTGACTGAGACTAAATGACTGACTGCTTGACTGACTGGCTGAAGGACTAACTGACTGACTGAGTGACTGACTGACTGGACTGACTGACTGAGACTGAATGACTGAGTGCTTGACTGATTGACTGTCAGACTGACTGACTGACTTCGCAAAAGGGAAAAATAAAAAAAAAAAGAATTATAAAATTAGAAAAAAATATTTGCATTTAAGATTTCCTTTCCGGCCGGGACTCGAACCCAGTACCACGCGCTAGGAACCCAACGGTCTAGCCATTAGGCTATCGGAGCTCTGTCGATGGAAATCTTAAATATAATAAAAACAAAAAATGCACCTTGGTAATTATTGATTCAAACACTTTGAAATTTACAGGTCGAATAATTAAACTGACTCAGAATTTTTCTCCCTACATAAATAATCAATATTCGCAAAAGAGAAAAATTAAAAAAAAAAAGAAGAAGAAATTTCAAATTAGAAACTAAAAGTATACATTGAAGATTTTCGTTCAGGCTGGGACTCGAACCCAGGGCCACTCGCTTGGAAGCCTAACACTCTAGCCATTAGTCTATGGGAGCTCTGTCGGTGGGAGTTTTAAATATAATAAAAACAAAAAATGCACCTTGGTAATTGTTTATTTAAACACTTTGAAATCTTCGTGTCGAAAAATTAAACTGACTCAGAATTTTCTTCCCTACATAAATAATCAATAATTGCAAAGGAAAGAAATTGAAAAAAAAAAAAAGAATTTTCAAATTAGAAAAGAAATATATACATTGAAGATATTCGCTCCGGCTGGGACTCGAACCCAGGCCACTCGCTTGGAAGACCAGCGGTCTAGCCATTAGGCTATCGGAGTTCTGTCGAGCGGAGTCTTACTGCCTGACTGATACTGCCTGACTGACAGACTGACTCACTGACTGACTGATACTGACTGACTGACTCACTGACTGACCGAGACTGACTGACTAACTGCCTGACTGACTGAGACTGACTGACTGATTGCTTGACTCTCTGACAGGCTATTTCACTGACTGACTGAATGACTAAATGACTGACTGACACTGACTGACTGACTGCTTGACTACCTGACTGACTGCTTGACTGACTAACTGACTGGACAGGACTGACCGACTGACTGACTGACAGACTGACTGAATAAGGATGACTGACAGACTGACTGAATAAGGCTGACTGACTGACTGACTGACAGACTGACTGAATAAGGCTGACCGACTGACTGACTGCCTGACTGACTGACTGACTGAATGACTGACTGACTGACTGACCGAGACTGACTGACTGACTGACTGAGACTGACTGACTGCTTTAGTGACTAACTGACTGCACAGGACTGACCGACTGACTGACTGCCTGACTGACTGACTGACTGAATGACTGACTGACTGAGACTAAATGACTGACTGCTTGACTGACTGGCTGAAGGACTAACTGACTGACTGAGTGACTGACTGACTGGACTGACTGACTGAGACTGAATGACTGAGTGCTTGACTGATTGAGTGTCAGACTGACTGACTGACTTCGCAAAAGGGAAAAATAAAAAAAAAAGAATTATAAAATTAGAAAAAAATATTTGCATTTAAGATTTCCTTTCCGGCCGGGACTCGAACCCAGTACCACGCGCTAGGAACCCAACGGTCTAGCCATTAGGCTATCGGAGCTCTGTCGATGGAAGTCTTAAATATAATAAAAACAAAAAATGCACCTTGGTAATTATTGATTCAAACACTTTGAAATTTACCTGTCGAATAATTAAACTGACTCAGAATTTTTCTCCCTACATAAATAATCAATATTCGCAAAAGAGAAAAATTAAAAAAAAAAGAAGAAGAAATTTCAAATTAGAAACTAAAAGTATACATTGAAGATTTTCGTTCAGGCTGGGACTCGAACCCAGGGCCACTCGCTTGGAAGCCTAACACTCTAGCCATTAGTCTATGGGAGCTCTGTCGGTGGGAGTTTTAAATATAATAAAAACAAAAAGTGCACCTTGGTAATTGTTTATTTAAACACTTTGAAATCTTCGTGTCGAAAAATTAAACTGACTCAGAATTTTCTTCCCTACATAAATAATCAATAATTGCAAAGGAAAGAAATTGAAAAAAAAAAGAATTTTCAAATTAGAAAAGAAATATATACATTGAAGATATTCGCTCCGGCTGGGACTCGAACCCAGGCCACTCGCTTGGAAGACCAGCGGTCTAGCCATTAGGCTATCGGAGTTCTGTCGAGCGGAGTCTTACTGCCTGACTGATACTGCCTGACTGACAGACTGACTCACTGACTGACTGATACTGACAGACTGACTCACTGACTGACCGAGACTGACTGACTAACTGCCTGACTGACTGAGACTGGACTGACTGACTGACTGACTGACTGACTGACTAACTGACTGACTGAGACTGACTGACTGATTGCTTGACTCTCTGACTGGCTATTTCACTGACTGACTGAATGACTAAATGACTGACTGACACTGACTGACTGACTGCTTGACTACCTGACTGACTGCTTGACTGACTATCTGACTGGACAGGACTGACCGACTGACTGACTGACAGACTGACTGAATAAGGATGACTGACAGACTGACTGAATAAGGCTGACTGACTGACTGACTGACAGACTGACTGAATAAGGCTGACCGACTGACTGACTGCCTGACTGACTGACTGACTGACTGACTGACTGACCGTGACTGACTGACTGACTGACTGAGACTGGACTGGACTGACTGACTGACTGACTGACTGAGACTGACTGACTGCTTTAGTGACTAACTGACTGCACAGGACTGACCGACTGACTGACTGACTGACTGCCTGACTGACTGCCTGACTGAATGACTGACTGACTGAGACTAAATGACTGACTTCTTGACTGACTGGCTGAAGGACTAACTGACTGACTGAGTGACTGACTGACTGGACTGACTGACTGAGACTGAATGACTGAGTGCTTGACTGATTGACTGTCAGACTGACTGACTGACTTCGCAAAAGGGAAAAATAAAAAAAAAGAATTATAAAATTAGAAAAAAATATTTGCATTTAAGATTTCCTTTCCGGCCGGGACTCGAACCCAGTACCACGCGCTAGGAACCCAACGGTCTAGCCATTAGGCTATCGGAGCTCTGTCGATGGAAGTCTTAAATATAATAAAAACAAAAAATGCACCTTGGTAATTATTGATTCAAACACTTTGAAATTTACAGGTCGAATAATTAAACTGACTCAGAATTTTTCTCCCTACATAAATAATCAATATTCGCAAAAGAGAAAAATTAAAAAAAAAAGAAGAAGAAATTTCAAATTAGAAACTAAAAGTATACATTGAAGATTTTCGTTCAGGCTGGGACTCGAACCCAGGGCCACTCGCTTGGAAGCCTAACACTCTAGCCATTAGTCTATGGGAGCTCTGTCGGTGGGAGTTTTAAATATAATAAAAACAAAAAATGCACCTTGGTAATTGTTTATTTAAACACTTTGAAATCTTCGTGTCGAAAAATTAAACTGACTCAGAATTTTCTTCCCTACATAAATAATCAATAATTGCAAAAGAAAGAAATTGAAAAAAAAAAGAATTTTCAAATTAGAAAAGAAATATATACATTGAAGATATTCGCTCCGGCTGGGACTCGAACCCAGGCCACTCGCTTGGAAGACCAGCGGTCTAGCCATTAGGCTATCGGAGTTCTGTCGAGCGGAGTCTTACTGCCTGACTGATACTGCCTGACTGACAGACTGACTCACTGACTGACTGATACTGACTGACTGACTCACTGACTGACCGAGACTGACTGACTAACTGCCTGACTGACTGAGACTGGACTGACTGACTGACTGACTGACTGACTGACTAAATGACTGACTGAGACTGACTGACTGATTGCTTGACTCTCTGACTGGCTATTTCACTGACTGACTGAATGACTAAATGACTGACTGACACTGACTGACTGACTGCTTGACTACCTGACTGACTGCTTGACTGACTATCTGACTGGACAGGACTGACCGACTGACTGACTGACAGACTGACTGAATAAGGATGACTGACAGACTGACTGAATAAGGCTGACTGACTGACTGACTGACAGACTGACTGAATAAGGCTGACCGACTGACTGACTGCCTGACTGACTGACTGACTGACTGACTGACTGACCGAGACTGACTGACTGACTGACTGAGACTGGACTGGACTGACTGAGTGACTGACTGACTGAGACTGACTGACTGCTTTAGTGACTAACTGACTGCACAGGACTGACCGACTGACTGACTGACTGACTGCCTGACTGACTGACTGACTGAATGACTGACTGACTGAGACTAAATGACTGACTGCTTGACTGACTGGCTGAAGGACTAACTGACTGACTGAGTGACTGACTGAGACTGAATGACTGAGTGCTTGACTGATTGACTGTCAGACTGACTGACTGACTTCGCAAAAGGGAAAAATAAAAAAAAAGAATTATAAAATTAGAAAAAAATACTTGCATTTAAGATTTCCTTTCCGGCCGGGACTCGAACCCAGTACCACGCGCTAGGAACCCAACGGTCTAGCCATTAGGCTATCGGTGCTCTGTCGATGGAAGTCTTAAATATAATAAAAACAAAAAATGCACCTTGGTAATTATTGATTCAAACACTTTGAAATTTACAGGTCGAATAATTAAACTGACTCAGAATTTTTCTCCCTACATAAATAATCAATATTCGCAAAAGAGAAAAATTTAAGAAAAAGAAGAAGAAATTTCAAATTAGAAACTAAAAGTATACATTGAAGATTTTCGTTCAGGCTGGGACTCGAACCCAGGGCCACTCGCTTGGAAGCCTAACACTCTAGCCATTAGTCTATGGGAGCTCTGTCGGTGGGAGTTTTAAATATAATAAAAACAAAAAATGCACCTTGGTAATTTTTTATTTAAACACTTTGAAATCTTCGTGTCGAAAAATTAAACTGACTCAGAATTTTCTTCCCTACATAAATAATCAATAATTGCAAAGGAAAGAAATTGAAAAAAAAAAGAATTTTCAAATTAGAAAAGAAATATATACATTGAAGATATTCGCTCCGGCTGGGACTCGAACCCAGGCCACTCGCTTGGAAGACCAGCGGTCTAGCCATTAGGCTATCGGAGTTCTGTCGAGCGGAGTCTTACTGCCTGACTGATACTGCCTGACTGACAGACTGACTCACTGACTGACTGATACTGACTGACTGACTCACTGACTGACCGAGACTGACTGACTAACTGCCTGACTGACTGAGACTGGACTGACTGACTGACTGACTGACTGACTGACTAACTGACTGCTTGACTCTCTGACTGGCTATTTCACTGACTGACTGAATGACTAAATGACTGACTGACACTGACTGACTGACTGCTTGACTACCTGACTGACTGCTTGACTGACTAACTTACTGGACAGGACTGACCGACTGACTGACTGACAGACTGACTGAATAAGGATGACTGACAGACTGACTGAATAAGGCTGACTGACTGACTGACAGACAGACTGACTGAATAAGGCTGACCGACTGAGTGACTGCCTGACTGACTGACTGACTGAATGACTGACTGACTGACCGAGACTGACTGACTGACTGACTGAGACTGGACTGGACTGACTGACTGACTGACTGACTGAGACTGACTGACTGCTTTAGTGACTAACTGACTGCACAGGACTGACCGACTGACTGACTGACTGACTGCCTGACTGACTGACTGACTGAATGACTGACTGACTGGCTGAAGGACTAACTGACTGACTGAGTGACTGACTGACTGGACTGACTGACTGAGACTGAATGACTGAGTGCTTGACTGATAGACTGTCAGACTGACTGACTGACTTCGCAAAAGGGAAAAATAAAAAAAAAGAATTATAAAATTAGAAAAAAATATTTGCATTTAAGATTTCCTTTCCGGCCGGGACTCGAACCCAGTACCACGCGCTAGGAACCCAACGGTCTAGCCATTAGGCTATCGGAGCTCTGTCGATGGAAGTCTTGAATATAATAAAAACAAAAAATGCACCTTGGTAATTATTGATTCAAACACTTTGAAATTTACAGGTGGAATAATTAAACTGACTCAGAATTTTTCTCCCTACATAAATAATCAATATTCGCAAAAGAGAAAAATTAAAAAAAAAGAAGAAGAAATTTCAAATTAGAAACTAAAAGTATACATTGAAGATTTTCGTTCAGGCTGGGACTCGTACCCAGGGCCACTCGCTTGGAAGCCTAACACTCTAGCCATTAGTCTAAGGGAGCTCTGTCGGTGGGAGTTTTAAATATAATAAAAACAAAAAATGCACCATGGTAATTGTTTATTTAAACACTTTGAAATCTTCGTGTCGAAAAATTAAACTGACTCAGAATTTTCTTCCCTACATAAATAATCAATCATTGCAAAGGAAAGAAATTGAAAAAAAAAGAATTTTCAAATTAGAAAAGAAATATATACATTGAAGATATTCGCTCCGGCTGGGACTCGAACCCAGGCCACTCGCTTGGAAGACCAGCGGTCTAGCCATTAGGCTATCGGAGTTCTGTCGAGCGGAGTCTTACTGCCTGACTGATACTGCCTGACTGACAGACTGACTCACTGACTGACTGATACTGACTGACTGACTCACTGACTGACTGATACTGACTGACTGACTCACTGACTGACCGAGACTGACTGACTGAGACTGACTGACTGATTGCTTGACTCTCTGACTGGCTATTTCACTGACTGACTGAATGACTAAATGACTGACTGACACTGACTGACTGACTGCTTGACTACCTGACTGACTGCTTGACTGACTAACTGACTGGACAGGACTGACCGACTGACTGACTGACAGACTGACTGAATAAGGATGACTGACGGACTGACTGAATAAGGCTGACTGACTGACTGACTGACAGACTGACTGAATAAGGCTGACCGACTGACTGACTGACAGACTGACTGACTGACTGACTGACTGACTGACCGAGACTGACTGACTGAGACTGGACTGGACTGACTGACTGACTGACTGACTGAGACTGACTGACTGCTTTAGTGACTAACTGACTGCACAGGACTGACCGACTGACTGACTGACTGACTGCCTGACTGACTGACTGACTGAATGACTGACTGACTGAGACTAAATGACTGACTGCTTGACTGACTGGCTGAAGGACTAACTGACTGACTGAGTGACTGACTGACTGGACTGACTGACTGAGACTGAATGACTGAGTGCTTGACTGATTGACTGTCAGACTGATTGACTGACTTCGCAAAAGGGAAAAATAAAAAAAAAAAAGAATTATAAAATTAGAAAAAAATATTTGCATTTAAGATTTCCTTTCCGGCCGGGACTCGAACCCAGTACCACGCGCTAGGAACCCAACGGTCTAGCCATTAGGCTATCGGTGCTCTGTCGATGGAAGTCTTAAATATAATAAAAACAAAAAATGCACCTTGGTAATTATTGATTCAAACACTTTGAAACTTACAGGTCGAATAATTAAACTGACTCAGAATTTTTCTCCCTACATAAATAATCAATATTCGCAAAAGAGAAAAATTAAAAAAAAGAAGAAGAAATTTCAAATTAGAAACTAAAAGTATACATTGAAGATTTTCGTTCAGGCTGGGACTCGAACCCAGGGCCACTCGCTTGGAAGCCTAACACTCTAGCCATTAGTCTATGGGAGCTCTGTCGGTGGGAGTTTTAAATATAATAAAAACAAAAAATGCACCTTGGTAATTGTTTATTTAAACACTTTGAAATCTTCGTGTCGAAAAATTAAACTGACTCAGAATTTTCTTCCCTACATAAATAATCAATAATTGCAAAGGAAAGAAATTGAAAAAAAAAAGAATTTTCAAATTAGAAAAGAAATATATACATTGAAGATATTCACTCCGGCTGGGACTCGAACCCAGGCCACTCGCTTGGAAGACCAGCGGTCTAGCCATTAGGCTATCGGAGTTCTGTCGAGCGGAGTCTTACTGCCTGACTGATACTGCCTGACTGACAGACTGACTCACTGACTGACTGAGACTGACTGACTAACTGCCTGACTGACTGAGACTGGACTGACTGACTGACTAACTGACTGACTGAGACTGACTGACTGATTGCTTGACTCTCTGACTGGCTATTTCACTGACTGACTGAATGACTAAATGACTGACTGACACTGACTGACTGACTGCTTGACTACCTGACTGACTGCTTGACTGACTAACTGACTGGACAGGACTGACCGACTGACTGACTGACAGACTGACTGAATAAGGATGACTGACGGACTGACTGAATAAGGCTGACTGACTGACTGACTGACAGACTGACTGAATAAGGCTGACCGACTGACTGCCTGACTGACTGACTGACTGACTGACTGACTGACCGAGACTGACTGACTGACTGACTGAGACTGGACTGGACTGACTGACTGACTGACTGACTGAGACTGACTGACTGCTTTAGTGACTAACTGACTGCACAGGACTGACCGACTGACTGACTGACTGACTGCCTGACTGACTGACTGACTGAATGACTGACTGACTGAGACTAAATGACTGACTGCTTGACTGACTGGCTGAAGGACTAACTGACTGACTGAGTGACTGACTGACTGGACTGACTGACTGAGACTGAATGACTGAGTGCTTGACTGATTGACTGTCAGACTGATTGACTGACTTCGCAAAAGGGAAAAATAAAAAAAAAAGAATTATAAAATTAGAAAAAAATATTTGCATTTAAGATTTCCTTTCCGGCCGGGACTCGAACCCAGTACCACGCGCTAGGAACCCAACGGTCTAGCCATTAGGCTATCGGTGCTCTGTCGATGGAAGTCTTAAATATAATAAAAACAAAAAATGCACCTTGGTAATTATTGATTCAAACACTTTGAAACTTACAGGTCGAATAATTAAACTGACTCAGAATTTTTCTCCCTACATAAATAATCAATATTCGCAAAAGAGAAAAATTAAAAAAAAAGAAGAAGAAATTTCAAATTAGAAACTAAAAGTATACATTGAAGATTTTCGTTCAGGCTGGGACTCGAACCCAGGGCCACTCGCTTGGAAGCCTAACACTCTAGCCATTAGTCTATGGGAGCTCTGTCGGTGGGAGTTTTAAATATAATAAAAACAAAAAATGCACCTTGGTAATTGTTTATTTAAACACTTTGAAATCTTCGTGTCGAAAAATTAAACTGACTCAGAATTTTCTTCCCTACATAAATAATCAATAATTGCAAAGGAAAGAAATTGAAAAAAAAAGGATTTTCAAATTAGAAAAGAAATATATACATTGAAGATATTCACTCCGGCTGGGACTCGAACCCAGGCCACTCGCTTGGAAGACCAGCGGTCTAGCCATTAGGCTATCGGAGTTCTGTCGAGCGGAGTCTTACTGCCTGACTGACAGACTGACTCACTGACTGACTGATACTGACTGACTGACTCACTGACTGACCGAGACTGACTGACTAACTGCCTGACTGACTGAGACTGGACTGACTGACTGACTAACTGACTGACTGAGACTGACTGACTGATTGCTTGACTCTCTGACTGGCTATTTCACTGACTGACTGAATGACTAAATGACTGACTGACACTGACTGACTGACTGCTTGACTACCTGACTGACTGCTTGACTGACTAACTGACTGGACAGGACTGACCGACTGACTGACTGACAGACTGACTGAATAAGGATGACTGACGGACTGACTGAATAAGGCTGACTGACTGACTGACTGACAGACTGACTGAATAAGGCTGACCGACTGACTGACTGCCTGACTGACTGACTGACTGACTGACTGACTGACTGACTGACCGAGACTGACTGACTGACTGACTGAGACTGGACTGGACTGACTGACTGACTGACTGACTGAGACTGACTGACTGCTTTAGTGACTAACTGACTGCACAGGACTGACCGACTGACTGACTGACTGACTGCCTGACTGACTGACTGACTGAATGACTGACTGACTGAGACTAAATGACTGACTGCTTGACTGACTGGCTGAAGGACTAACTGACTGACTGAGTGACTGACTGACTGGACTGACTGACTGAGACTGAATGACTGAGTGCATGACTGATTGACTGTCAGACTGACTGACTGACTTCGCAAAAGGGAAAAATAAAAAAAAAAGAATTATAAAATTAGAAAAAAATATTTGCATTTAAGATTTCCTTTCCGGCCGGGACTCGAACCCAGTACCACGCGCTAGGATCCCAACGGTCTAGCCATTAGGCTATCGGTGCTCTGTCGATGGAAGTCTTAAATATAATAAAAACAAAAAATGCACCTTGGTAATTATTGATTCAAACACTTTGAAACTTACAGGTCGAATAATTAAACTGACTCAGAATTTTTCTCCCTACATAAATAATCAATATTCGCAAAAGAGAAAAATTAAAAAAAAAAGAAGAAGAAATTTCAAATTAGAAACTAAAAGTATACATTGAAGATTTTCGTTCATGCTGGGACTCGAACCCAGGGCCACTCGCTTGGAAGCCTAACACTCTAGCCATTAGTCTATGGGAGCTCTGTCGGTGGGAGTTTTAAATATAATAAAAACAAAAAATGCACCTTGGTAATTGTTTATTTAAACACTTTGAAATCTTCGTGTCGAAAAATTAAACTGACTCAGAATTTTCTTCCCTACATAAATAATCAATAATTGCAAAGGAAAGAAATTGAAAAAAAAAAGAATTTTCAAATTAGAAAAGAAATATATACATTGAAGTTATTCGCTCCGGCTGGGACTCGAACCCAGGCCACTCGCTTGGAAGACCAGCGGTCTAGCCATTAGGCTATCGGAGTTCTGTCGAGCGGAGTCTTACTGCCTGACTGATACTGCCTGACTGACAGACTGACTCACTGACTGACTGATACTGACTGACTGACTCACTGACTGACCGAGACTGACTGACTAACTGCCTGACTGACTGAGACTGGACTGACTGACTGACTAACTGACTGACTGAGACTGACTGACTGATTGCTTGACTCTCTGACTGGCTATTTCACTGACTGACTGAATGACTAAATGACTGACTGACACTGACTGACTGACTGCTTGACTACCTGACTGACTGCTTGACTGACTAACTGACTGGACAGGACTGACCGACTGACTGACTGACAGACTGACTGAATAAGGATGACTGACGGACTGACTGAATAAGGCTGACTGACTGACTGAATAAGGCTGACCGACTGACTGACTGCCTGACTGACTGACTGACTGACTGACTGACTGACTGACTGACCGAGACTGACTGACTGACTGACTGAGACTGGACTGGACTGACTGACTGACTGACTGACTGAGACTGACTGACTGCTTTAGTGACTAACTGACTGCACAGGACTGACCGACTGACTGACTGACTGACTGCCTGACTGACTGACTGACTGAATGACTGACTGACTGAGACTAAATGACTGACTGCTTGACTGACTGGCTGAAGGACTAACTGACTGACTGAGTGACTGACTGACTGGACTGACTGACTGAGACTGAATGACTGAGTGCTTGACTGATTGACTGTCAGACTGACTGACTGACTTCGCAAAAGGGAAAAATAAAAAAAAAAGAATTATAAAATTAGAAAAAAATATTTGCATTTAAGATTTCCTTTCCGGCCGGGACTCGAACCCAGTACCACGCGCTAGGATCCCAACGGTCTAGCCATTAGGCTATCGGTGCTCTGTCGATGGAAGTCTTAAATATAATAAAAACAAAAAATGCACCTTGGTAATTATTGATTCAAACACTTTGAAACTTACAGGTCGAATAATTAAACTGACTCAGAATTTTTCTCCCTACATAAATAATCAATATTCGCAAAAGAGAAAAATTAAAAAAAAAAGAAGAAGAAATTTCAAATTAGAAACTAAAAGTATACATTGAAGATTTTCGTTCATGCTGGGACTCGAACCTAGGGCCACTCGCTTGGAAGCCTAACACTCTAGCCATTAGTCTATGGGAGCTCTGTCAGTGGGAGTTTTAAATATAATAAAAACAAAAAATGCACCTTGGTAATTGTTTATTTAAACACTTTGAAATCTTCGTGTCGAAAAATTAAACTGACTCAGAATTTTCTTCCCTACATAAATAATCAATAATTGCAAAGGAAAGAAATTGAAAAAAAAAAGAATTTTCAAATTAGAAAAGAAATATATACATTGAAGATATTCGCTCCGGCTGGGACTCGAACCCAGGCCACTCGCTTGGAAGACCAGCGGTCTAGCCATTAGGCTATCGGAGTTCTGTCGAGCGGAGTCTTACTGCCTGACTGATACTGCCTGACTGACAGACTGACTCACTGACTGACTGATACTGACTGACTGACTCACTGACTGACCGAGACTGACTGACTAACTGCCTGACTGACTGAGACTGGACTGACTGACTGACTGACTGACTGACTAACTGACTGACTGAGACTGACTGACTGACTGCTTGACTCTCTGACTGGCTATTTCACTGACTGACTGAATGACTAAATGACTGACTGACACTGACTGACTGACTGCTTGACTACCTGACTGACTGCTTGACTGACTAACTGACTGGACAGGACTGACCGACTAACTGACTGACAGACTGACTGAATAAGGATGACTGACAGACTGACTGAATAAGGCTGACTGACTGACTGACAGACAGACTGACTGAATAAGGCTGACCGACTGACTGACTGCCTGACTGACTGACTGACTGAATGACTGACTGACTGACTGACCGAGACTGACTGACTGACTGACTGAGACTGGACTGGACTGACTGACTGACTGACTGACTGAGACTGGACTGGACTGACTGACTGACTGAGACTGACTGACTGCTTTAGTGACTAACTGACTGCACAGACTGACCGACTGACTGACTGACTGACTGCCTGACTGACTGACTGACTGAATGACTGACTGACTGAGACTAAATGACTGACTGCTTGACTGACTGGCTGAAGGACTAACTGACTGACTGAGTGACTGACTGACTGGACTGACTGACTGAGACTGAATGACTGAGTGCTTGACTGATTGACTGTCAGACTGACTGACTGACTTCGCAAAAGGGAAAAATAAAAAAAAAGAATTAGAAAATTAGAAAAAAATATTTGCATTTAAGATTTCCTTTCCGGCCGAGACTCGAACCCAGTACCATGCGCTAGGAACCCAACGGTCTAGCCATTAGGCTATCGGAGCTCTGTCGATGGAAGTCTTAAATATAATAAAAACAAAAAATGCAGCTTGGTAATTATTGATTCAAACACTTTGAAATTTACAGGTCGAAAAATTAAACTGACTCAGAATTTTCTTCCCTACATAAATAATCAATATTCGCAAAAGAGAAAAATTAAAAAAAAAGAAGAAGAAATTTCAAATTAGAAACTAAAAGTATACATTGAAGATTTTCGTTCAGGCTGGGACTCGAACCCAGGGCCACTCGCTTGGAAGCCTAACACTCTAGCCATTAGTCTATGGGAGCTCTGTCGGTGGGAGTTTTAAATATAATAAAAACAAAAAATGCACCTTGGTAATTGTTTATTTAAACACTTTGAAATCTTTGTGTCGAAAAATTAAACTGACTCAGAATTTTCTTCCCTACATAAATAATCAATAATTGCAAAGGAAAGAAATTGAAAAAAAAAAGAATTTTCAAATTAGAAAAGAAATATATACATTGAAGATATTCACTCCGGCTGGGACTCGAACCCAGGCCACTCGCTTGGAAGACCAGCGGTCTAGCCATTAGGCTATCGGAGTTCTGTCGAGCGGAGTCTTACTGCCTGACTGATACTGCCTGACTGACAGACTGACTCACTGACTGACTGATACTGACTGACTAACTGCCTGACTGACTGAGACTGGACTGACTGACTGACTGACTGACTGACTAACTGACTGACTGAGACTGACTGACTGACTGACTAACTGACTGACTGAGACTGACTGACTGATTGCTTGACTCTCTGACTGGCTATTTCACTGACTGACTGAATGACTAAATGACTGACTGACACTGACTGACTGACTGCTTGACTGACTAACTGACTGGACAGGACTGACCGACTGACTGACTGACAGACTGACTGAATAAGGATGACTGACGGACTGACTGAATAAGGCTGACTGACTGACTGACTGACAGACTGACTGAATAAGGCTGACCGACTGACTGACTGCCTGACTGACTGACTGACTGACTGACTGACTGACCGAGACTGACTGACTGACTGACTGAGACTGGACTGGAATGACTGACTGACTGACTGACTGAGACTGACTGACTGCTTTAGTGACTAACTGACTGCACAGGACTGAACGACTGACTGACTGACTGACTGCCTGACTGACTGACTGACTGAATGACTGACTGACTGAGACTAAATGACTGACTGCTTGACTGACTGGCTGAAGGACTAACTGACTGACTGAGTGACTGACTGACTGGACTGACTGACTGAGACTGAATGACTGAGTGCTTGACTGATTGACTGTCAGACTGACTGACTGACTTCGCAAAAGGGAAAAATAAAAAAAATAGAAATATAAAATTAGAAAACAATATTTGCATTTAAGATTTCCTTTCCGGCCGGGACTCGAACCCAGTACCACGCGCTAGGAACCCAACGGTCTAGCCATTAGGCTATCGGTGCTCTGTCGATGGAAGTCTTAAATATAATAAAAACAAAAAATGCACCTTGGTAATTATTGATTCAAACACTTTGAAACTTACAGGTCGAATAATTAAACTGACTCAGAATTTTTCTCCCTACATAAATAATCAATATTCGCAAAAGAGAAAAATTAAAAAAAAAGAAGAAGAAATTTCAAATTAGAAACTAAAAGTATACATTGAAGATTTTCGTTCAGGCTGGGACTCGAACCCAGGGCCACTCGCTTGGAAGCCTAACACTCTAGCCATTAGTCTATGGGAGCTCTGTCGGTGGGAGTTTTAAATATAATAAAAACAAAAAATGCACCTTGGTAATTGTTTATTTAAACACTTTGAAATCTTCGTGTCGAAAAATTAAACTGACTCAGAATTTTCTTCCCTACATAAATAATCAATATTCGCAAAAGAGAAAAATTAAAAAAAAGAAGAAGAAATTTCAAATTAGAAACTAAAAGTATACATTGAAGATTTTCGTTCAGGCTGGGACTCGAACCCAGGGCCACTCGCTGGGAAGCCTAACACTCTAGCCATTAGTCTATGGGAGCTCTGTCGGTGGGAGTTTTAAATATAATAAAAACAAAAAATGCACCTTGGTAATTGTTTATTTAAACACTTTGAAATCTTCGTGTCGAAAAATTAAACTGACTCAGAATTTTCTTCCCTACATAAATAATCAATAATTGCAAAGGAAAGAAATTGAAAAAAAAAAGAATTTTCAAATTAGAAAAGAAATATATACATTGAAGATGTTCGCTCCGGCTGGGACTCGAACCCAGGCCACTCGCTTGGAAGACCAGCGGTCTAGCCATTAGGCTATCGGAGTTCTGTCGAGCGGAGTCTTACTGCCTCACTGATACTGCCTGACTGACAGACTGACTCACTGACTGACTGATACTGACTGACTGACTCACTGACTGACCAAGACTGACTGACTAACTGCCTGACTGACTGAGACTGGACTGACTGACTGACTGACTGACTGACTGACTAACTGACTGACTGAGACTGACTGACTGATTGCTTGACTCTCTGACTGGCTATTTCACTGACTGACTGAATGACTAAATGACTGACTGACACTGACTGACTGACTGCTTGACTACCTGACTGACTGCTTGACTGACTAACTGACTGGACAGGACTGACCGACTGACTGACTGACAGACTGACTGAATAAGGATGACTGACGGACTGACTGAATAAGGCTGACTGACTGACTGACTGACTGAATAAGGCTGACCGACTGACTGACTGCCTGACTGACTGACTGACTGACTGACTGACTGACTGACTGACTGAGACTGACTGACTGACTGACTGAGACTGGACTGGACTGACTGACTGACTGACTGACTGAGACTGACTGACTGCTTTAGTGACTAACTGACTGCACAGGACTGACCGACTGACTGACTGACTGACTGCCTGACTGACTGACTGACTGAATGACTGACTGACTGAGACTAAATGACTGACTGCTTGACTGACTGGCTGAAGGACTAACTGACTGACTGAGTGACTGACTGACTGGACTGACTGACTGAGACTGAATGACTGAGTGCTTGACTGATTGACTGTCAGACTGACTGACTGACTTCGCAAAAGGGAAAAATTAAAAAAAAAAGAATTATAAAATTAGAAAAAAATATTTGCATTTAAGATTTCCTTCCCGGCCGGGACTCGAACCCAGTACCACGCGCTAGGAACCCAACGGTTTAGCCATTAGGCTATCGGTGCTCTGTCGATGGAAGTCTTAAATATAATAAAAACAAAAAATGCACCTTGGTAATTATTGATTCAAACACTTTGAAACTTACAGGTCGAATAATTAAACTGACTCAGAATTTTTCTCCCTACATAAATAATCAATATTCGCAAAAGAGAAAAATTAAAAAAAAAAGAAGAAGACATTTCAAATTAGAAACTAAAAGTATACATTGAAGATTTTCGTTCAGGCTGGGACTCGAACCCAGGGCCACTCGCTTGGAAGCCTAACACTCTAGCCATTAGTCTATGGGAGCTCTGTCGGTGGGAGTTTTAAATATAATAAAAACAAAAAATGCACCTTAGTAATTGTTTATTTAAACACTTTGAAATCTTCGTGTCGAAAAATTAAACTGACTCAGAATTTTCTTCCCTACATAAATAATCAATAATTGCAAAGGAAAGAAATTGAAAAAAAATGAATTTTGAAATTAGAAAAGAAATATATACATTGAAGATATTCGCTCCGGCTGGGACTCGAACCCAGGCCACTCGCTTGGAAGACCAGCGGTCAAGCCATTAGGCTATCGGAGTTCTGTCGAGCGGAGTCTTACTGCCTGACTGATACTGCCTGACTGACAGACTGACTCACTGACTGACTGATACTGACTGACTGACTCACTGACTGACCGAGACTGACTGACTAACTGCCTGACTGACTGAGACTGGACTGACTGACTGACTGACTGACTGACTGACTAACTGACTGACTGAGACTGACTGACTGACTGCTTCACTCTCTGACTGGCTATTTCACTGACTGACTGAATGACTAAATGACTGACTGACACTGACTGACTGACTGCTTGACTACCTGACTGACTGCTTGACTGACTAACTGACTGGACAGGACTGACCGACTGACTGACTGACAGACTGACTGAATAAGGATGACTGACAGACTGACTGAATAAGGCTGACTGACTGACTGACAGACAGACTGACTGAATAAGGCTGACCGACTGACGGACTGCCTGACTGACTGACTGACTGAATGACTGACTGACTGACTGACCGAGACTGACTGACTGACTGACTGAGACTGGACTGGACTGACTGACTGACTGACTGACTGAGACTGACTGACTGCTTTAGTGACTAACTGACTGCACAGGACTGACCGACTGACTGACTGACTGACTGCCTGACTGACTGACTGACTGAATGACTGACTGACTGAGACTAAATGACTGACTGCTTGACTGACTGGCTGAAGGACTAACTGACTGACTGAGTGACTGACTGACTGGACTGACTGACTGAGACTGAATGACTGAGTGCTTGACTGATTGACTGTCAGACTGACTGTCTGACTTCGCAAAAGGGAAAAATAAAAAAAAAAGAATTATAAAATTAGAAAAAAATATTTGCATTTAAGATTTCCTTTCCGGCCGGGACTCGAACCCAGTACCACGCGCTAGGAACCCAACGGTCTAGCCATTAGGCTATCGGAGCTCTGTCGATGGAAGTCTTAAATATAATAAAAACAAAAAATGCACCTTGGTAATTATTGATTCAAACACTTTGAAATTTACAGGTCGAATAATTAAACTGACTCAGAATTTTTCTCCCTACATAAATAATCAATATTCGCAAAAGAGAAAAATTAAAAAAAAAAGAAGAAGAAATTTCAAATTAGAAACTAAAAGTATACATTGAAGATTTTCGTTCAGGCTGGGACTCGAACCCAGGGCCACTCGCTTGGAAGCCTAACACTCTAGCCACTAGTCTATGGGAGCTCTGTCGGGGGGAGTTTTAAATATAATAAAAACAAAAAATGCACCTTGGTAATTGTTTATTTAAACACTTTGAAATCTTTGTGTCGAAAAATTAAACTGACTCAGAATTTTCTTCCCTACATAAATAATCAATAATTGCAAAGGAAAGAAATTGAAAAAAAAAAAGAATTTTCAAATTAGAAAAGAAATATATACATTGAAGATATTCGCTCCGGCTTGGACTCGAACCCAGGCCACTCGCTTGGAAGACCAGCGGTCTAGCCATTAGGCTATCGGAGTTCTGTCGAGCGGAATCTTACTGCCTGACTGATACTGCCTGACTGACAGACTGACTCACTGACTGACTGATACTGACTGACTGACTCACTGACTGACCGAGACTGACTGACTGACTGACTGAGACTGGACTGGACTGACTGACTGACTGACTGACTGAGACTGACTGACTGCTTTAGTGACTAACTGACTGCACAGGACTGACCGACTGACTGACTGACTGACTGCCTGACTGACTGACTGACTGAATGACTGACTGACTGAGACTAAATGACTGACTGCTTGACTGACTGGCTGAAGGACTAACTGACTGACTGAGTGACTGACTGACTGGACTGACTGACTGAGACTGAATGACTGAGTGCTTGACTGATTGACTGTCAGACTGACTGTCTGACTTCGCAAAAGGGAAAAATAAAAAAAAAAGAATTATAAAATTAGAAAAAAATATTTGCATTTAAGATTTCCTTTCCGGCCGGGACTCGAACCCAGTACCACGCGCTAGGAACCCAACGGTCTAGCCATTAGGCTATCGGAGCTCTGTCGATGGAAGTCTTAAATATAATAAAAACAAAAAATGCACCTTGGTAATTATTGATTCAAACACTTTGAAATTTACAGGTCGAATAATTAAACTGACTCAGAATTTTTCTCCCTACATAAATAATCAATATTCGCAAAAGAGAAAAATTAAAAAAAAAAGAAGAAGAAATTTCAAATTAGAAACTAAAAGTATACATTGAAGATTTTCGTTCAGGCTGGGACTCGAACCCAGGGCCACTCGCTTGGAAGCCTAACACTCTAGCCACTAGTCTATGGGAGCTCTGTCGGGGGGAGTTTTAAATATAATAAAAACAAAAAATGCACCTTGGTAATTGTTTATTTAAACACTTTGAAATCTTTGTGTCGAAAAATTAAACTGACTCAGAATTTTCTTCCCTACATAAATAATCAATAATTGCAAAGGAAAGAAATTGAAAAAAAAAAAGAATTTTCAAATTAGAAAAGAAATATATACATTGAAGATATTCGCTCCGGCTTGGACTCGAACCCAGGCCACTCGCTTGGAAGACCAGCGGTCTAGCCATTAGGCTATCGGAGTTCTGTCGAGCGGAATCTTACTGCCTGACTGATACTGCCTGACTGACAGACTGACTCACTGACTGACTGATACTGACTGACTGACTCACTGACTGACCGAGACTGACTGACTAACTGCCTGACTGACTGAGACTGGACTGACTGACTGACTGACTGACTGACTGACTAACTGACTGACTGAGACTGACTGACTGACTGCTTGACTCTCTGACTGGCTATTTCACTGACTGACTGAATGACTAAATGACTGACTGACACTGACTGACTGACTGCTTGACTACCTGACTGACTGCTTGACTGACTAACTGACTGGACAGGACTGACCGACTGACTGACTGACAGACTGACTGAATAAGGATGACTGACAGACTGACTGAATAAGGCTGACTGACTGACTGACTGACAGACTGACTGAATAAGGCTGACCGACTGACTGACTGCCTGACTGACTGACTGACTGAATGACTGACTGACTGACTGACCGAGACTGACTGACTGACTGACTGAGACTGGACTGGACTGACTGACTGCTTTAGTGACTAACTGACTGCACAGGACTGACCGACTGACTGACTGACTGCCTGACTGACTGACTGACTGAATGACTGACTGACTGAGACTAAATGACTGACTGCTTGACTGACTGGCTGAAGGACTAACTGACTGACTGAGTGACTGACTGACTGGACTGACTGACTGAGACTGAATGACTGAGTGCTTGACTGATTGACTGTCAGACTGACTGACTGACTTCGCAAAAGGGAAAAATAAAAAAAAATGAATTATAAAATTAGAAAAAAATATTTGCATTTAAGATTTCCTTTCCGGCCGGGACTCGAACCCAGTACCACGCGCTAGGAACCCAACGGTCTAGCCATTACGCTATCGGATCTCTGTCGATGGAAGTCTTAAATATAATAAAAACAAAAAATGCACCTTGGTAATTATTGATTCAAACACTTTGAAATTTACAGGTCGAATAATTAGACTGACTCAGAATTTTTCTCCCTACATAAATAATCAATATTCGCAAAAGAGAAAAATTAAAAAAAAAAGAAGAAGACATTTCAAATTAGAAACTAAAAGTATACATTGAAGATTTTCGTTCAGGCTGGGACTCGAACCCAGGGCCCCTCGCTTGGAAGCCTAACACTCTAGCCATTAGTCTATGGGAGCTCTGTCGGTGGGAGTTTTAAATATAATAAAAACAAAAAATGCACCTTAGTAATTGTTTATTTAAACACTTTGAAATCTTCGTGTCGAAAAATTAAACTGACTCAGAATTTTCTTCCCTACATAAATAATCAATAATTGCAAAGGAAAGAAATTGAAAAAAAAAGAATTTTCAAATTAGAAAAGAAATATATACATTGAAGATATTCGCTCCGGCTGGGACTCGAACCCAGGCCACTCGCTTGGAAGACCAGCGGTCAAGCCATTAGGCTATCGGAGTTCTGTCGAGCGGAGTCTTACTGCCTGACTGATACTGCCTGACTGACAGACTGACTCACTGACTGACTGATACTGACTGACTGACTCACTGACTGACCGAGACTGACTGACTAACTGCCTGACTGACTGAGACTGGACTGACTGACTGACTGACTGACTGACTGACTAACTGACTGACTGAGACTGACTGACTGACTGCTTGACTCTCTGACTGGCTATTTCACTGACTGACTGAATGACTAAATGACTGACTGACACTGACTGACTGACTGCTTGACTACCTGACTGACTGCTTGACTGACTAACTGACTGGACAGGACTGACCGACTGACTGACTGACAGACTGACTGAATAAGGATGACTGACAGACTGACTGAATAAGGCTGACTGACTGACTGACAGACAGACTGACTGAATAAGGCTGACCGACTGACGGACTGCCTGACTGACTGACTGACTGAATGACTGACTGACTGACTGACCGAGACTGACTGACTGACTGACTGAGACTGGACTGGACTGACTGAGACTGACTGACTGCTTTAGTGACTAACTGACTGCACAGGACTGACCGACTGACTGACTGACTGACTGCCTGACTGACTGACTGACTGAATGACTGACTGACTGAGACTAAATGACTGACTGCTTGACTGACTGGCTGAAGGACTAACTGACTGACTGAGTGACTGACTGACTGGACTGACTGACTGAGACTGAATGACTGAGTGCTTGACTGATTGACTGTCAGACTGACTGTCTGACTTCGCAAAAGGGAAAAATAAAAAAAAAAGAATTATAAAATTAGAAAAAAATGTTTTCATTTAAGATTTCCTTTCCGGCCGGGACTCGAACCCAGTACCACGCGCTAGGAACCCAACGGTCTAGCCATTAGGCTATCGGAGCTCTGTCGATGGAAGTCTTAAATATAATAAAAACAAAAAATGCACCTTGGTAATTATTGATTCAAACACTTTGAAATTTACAGGTCGAATAATTAAACTGACTCAGAATTTTTCTCCCTACATAAATAATCAATATTCGCAAAAGAGAAAAATTAAAAAAAAAAGAAGAAGAAATTTCAAATTAGAAACTAAAAGTATACATTGAAGATTTTCGTTCAGGCTGGGACTCGAACCCAGGGCCACTCGCTTGGAAGCCTAACACTCTAGCCATTAGTCTATGGGAGCTCTGTCGGTGGGAGTTTTAAATATAATAAAAACAAAAAATGCACCTTGGTAATTGTTTATTTAAACACTTTGAAATCTTTGTGTCGAAAAATTAAACTGACTCAGAATTTTCTTCCCTACATAAATAATCAATAATTGCAAAGGAAAGAAATTGAAAAAAAAAAAAGAATTTTCAAATTAGAAAAGAAATATATACATTGAAGATATTCGCTCCGGCTTGGACTCGAACCCAGGCCACTCGCTTGGAAGACCAGCGGTCTAGCCATTAGGCTATCGGAGTTCTGTCGAGCGGAATCTTACTGCCTGACTGATACTGCCTGACTGACAGACTGACTCACTGACTGACTGATACTGACTGACTGACTCACTGACTGACCGAGACTGACTGACTAACTGCCTGACTGACTGAGACTGGACTGACTGACTGACTGACTGACTGACTGACTAAGTGACTGACTGAGACTGACTGACTGACTGCTTGACTCTCTGACTGGCTATTTCACTGACTGACTGAATGACTAAATGACTGACTGACACTGACTGACTGACTGCTTGACTGACTAACTGACTGGACAGGACTGACCGACTGACTGACTGACAGACTGACTGAATAAGGATGACTGACAGACTGACTGAATAAGGCTGACTGACTGACTGACTGACAGACTGACTGAATAAGGCTGACCGACTGACTGACTGCCTGACTGACTGACTGACTGAATGACTGACTGACTGACTGACCGAGACTGACTGACTGACTGACTGAGACTGGACTGGACTGACTGACTGACTGACTGACTGAGACTGACTGACTGCTTTAGTGACTAACTGACTGCACAGGACTGACCGACTGACTGACTGACTGACTGCCTGACTGACTGACTGACTGAATGACTGACTGACTGAGACTAAATGACTGACTGCTTGACTGACTGGCTGAAGGACTAACTGACTGACTGAGTGACTGACTGACTGGACTGACTGACTGAGACTGAATGACTGAGTGCTTGACTGATTGACTGTCAGACTGACTGACTGACTTCGCAAAAGGGAAAAATAAAAAAAAAGAATTATAAAATTAGAAAAAAATATTTGCATTTAAGATTTCCTTTCCGGCCGGGACTCGAACCCAGTACCACGCGCTAGGAGCCCAACGGTCTAGCCATTAGGCTATCGGAGCTCTGTCGATGGAAGTCTTAAATATAATAAAAACAAAAAATGCACCTTGGTAATTATTGATTCAAACACTTTGAAATTTACAGGTCGAATAATTAAACTGACTCAGAATTTTTCTCCCTACATAAATAATCAATATTCGCAAAAGAGAAAAATTAAAAAAAAAAGAAGAAGAAATTTCAAATTAGAAACTAAAAGTATACATTGAAGATTTTCGTTCAGGCTGGGACTCGAACCCAGGGCCACTCGCTTGGAAGCCTAACACTCTAGCCATTAGTCTATGGGAGCTCTGTCGGTGGGAGTTTTAAATATAATAAAAACAAAAAATGCACCTTGGTAATTGTTTATTTAAACACTTTGAAATCTTCGTTTCGAAAAATTAAACTGACTCAGAATTTTCTTCCCTACATAAATAATCAATAATTGCAAAGGAAAGAAATTGAAAAAAAAAAGAATTTTCAAATTAGAAAAGAAATATATACATTGAAGATATTCGCTCCGGCTGGGACTCGAACCCAGGCCACTCGCTTGGAAGACCAGCGGTCTAGCCATTAGGCTATCGGAGTTCTGTCGAGCGGAGTCTTACTGCCTGACTGACAGACTGACTCACTGACTGACTGATACTGACTGACTGACTGACTGATACTGACTGACTGACTCACTGACTGACTGATACTGACTGACTGACTCACTGACTGACCGAGACTGACTGACTAACTGCCTGACTGACTGAGACTGGACTGACTGACTGACTGACTGACTGACTGACTAACTGACTGACTGAGACTGACTGACTGACTGCTTGACTCTCTGACTGGCTATTTCACTGACTGACTGAATGAATAAATGACTGACTGACACTGACTGACTGACTGCTTGACTACCTGACTGACTGCTTGACTGACTAACTGACTGGACAGGACTGACCGACTGACTGACAGACTGACTGAATAAGGATGACTGACAGACTGACTGAATAAGGCTGACTGACTGACTGACTGACAGACTGACTGAATAAGGCTGACCGACTGACTGACTGCCTGACTGAGTGACTGACTGAATGACTGACTGACTGACAGACCGAGACTGACTGACTGACTGACTTAGACTGGACTGGACTGACTGACTGACTGACTGACTGAGACTGACTGACTGCTTTAGTGACTAACTGACTGCACAGGACTGACCGACTGACTGACTGACTGACTGACTGAATGACTGACTGACTGAGACTAAATGACTGACTGCTTGACTGACTGGCTGAAGGACTAACTGACTGACTGAGTGACTGACTGACTGGACTGACTGACTGAGACTGAATGACTGAGTGCTTGACTGATTGACTGTCAGACTGACTGACTGACTTCGCAAAAGGGAAAAATAAAAAAAAAAGAATTATAAAATTAGAAAAAAATATTTGCATTTAAGATTTCCTTTCCGGCCGGGACTCGAACCCAGTACCACGCGCTAGGAACCCAACGGTCTAGCCATTAGGCTATCGGAGCTCAGTCGATGGAAGTCTTAAATATAATAAAAACAAAAAATGCACCTTGGTAATTATTGATTCAAACACTTTGAAATTTACAGGTCGAATAATTAAACTGACTCAGAATTTTTCTCCCTACATAAATAATCAATATTCGCAAAAGAGAAAAATTAAAAAAAAAGAAGAAGAAATTTCAAATTAGAAACTAAAAGTATACATTGAAGATTTTCGTTCAGGCTGGGACTCGAACCCAGGGCCACTCGCTTGGAAGCCTAACACTCTAGCCATTAGTCTATGGGAGCTCTGTCGGTGGGAGTTTTAAATATAATAAAAACAAAAAATGCACCTTGGTAATTGTTTATTTAAACACTTTGAAATCTTCGTTTCGAAAAATTAAACTGACTCAGAATTTTCTTCCCTACATAAATAATCAATAATTGCAAAGGAAAGAAATTGAAAAAAAAAAGAATTTTCAAATTAGAAAAGAAATATATACATTGAAGATATTCGCTCCGGCTGGGACTCGAACCCAGGCCACTCGCTTGGAAGACCAGCGGTCTAGCCATTAGGCTATCGGAGTTCTGTCGAGCGGAGTCTTACTGCCTGACTGACAGACTGACTCACTGACTGACTGATACTGACTGACTGACTCACTGACTGACTGATACTGACTGACTGACTCACTGACTGACCGAGACTGACTGACTAACTGCCTGACTGACTGAGACTGGACTGACTGACTGACTGACTGACTGACTGACTAACTGACTGACTGAGACTGACTGACTGACTGCTTGACTCTCTGACTGGCTATTTCACTGACTGACTGAATGAATAAATGACTGACTGACACTGACTGACTGACTGCTTGACTACCTGACTGACTGCTTGACTGACTAACTGACTGGACAGGACTGACCGACTGACTGACAGACTGACTGAATAAGGATGACTGACAGACTGACTGAATAAGGCTGACTGACTGACTGACTGACAGACTGACTGAATAAGGCTGACCGACTGACTGACTGCCTGACTGAGTGACTGACTGAATGACTGACTGACTGACTGACCGAGACTGACTGACTGACTGACTTAGACTGGACTGGACTGACTGACTGACTGACTGACTGAGACTGACTGACTGCTTTAGTGACTAACTGACTGCACAGGACTGACCGACTGACTGACTGACTGACTGACTGAATGACTGACTGACTGAGACTAAATGACTGACTGCTTGACTGACCGGCTGAAGGACTAACTGACTGACTGAGTGACTGACTGACTGGACTGACTGACTGAGACTGAATGACTGAGTGCTTGACTGATTGACTGTCAGACTGACTGACTGACTTCGCAAAAGGGAAAAATAAAAAAAAAAGAATTATAAAATTAGAAAAAAATATTTGCATTTAAGATTTCCTTTCCGGCCGGGACTCGAACCCAGTACCACGCGCTAGGAACCCAACGGTCTAGCCATTAGGCTATCGGAGCTCTGTCGATGGAAGTCTTAAATATAATAAAAACAAAAAATGCACCTTGGTAATTATTGATTCAAACATTTTGAAATTTACAGGTCGAATAATTAAACTGACTCAGAATTTTTCTCCCTACATAAATAATCAATATTCGCAAAAGAGAAAAATTAAAAAAAAAGAAGAAGAAATTTCAAATTAGAAACTAAAAGTATACATTGAAGATTTTCGTTCAGGCTGGGACTCGAACCCAGGGCCACTCGCTTGGAAGCCTAACACTCTAGCCATTAGTCTATGGGAGCTCTGTCGGTGAGAGTTTTAAATATAATAAAAACAAAAAATGCACCTTGGTAATTGTTTATTTAAACACTTTGAAATCTTCGTGTCGAAAAATTAAACTGACTCAGAATTTTCTTCCCTACATAAATAATCAATAATTGCAAAGGAAAGAAATTAAAAAAAAAAAGAATTTTCAAATTAGAAAAGAAATATATACATTGAAGATATTCGCTCCGGCTGGGACTCGAACCCAGGCCACTCGCTCGGAAGACCAGCGGTCTAGCCATTAGGCTATCGGAGTTCTGTCGAGCGGAGTCTTACTGCCTGACTGATACTGCCTGACTGACAGACTGACTCACTGACTGACTGATACTGACTGACTGACTCACTGACTGACCGAGACTGACTGACTGACTGACTGACTGACTGACTAACTGACTGACTGCTTGACTCTCTGACTGGCTATTTCACTGACTGACTGAATGACTAAATGACTGACTGACACTGACTGACTGACTGCTTGACTACCTGACTGACTGCTTGACTGACTAACTGACTGGACAGGACTGACCGACTGACTGACTGACAGACTGACTGAATAAGGATGACTGACAGACTGACTGAATAAGGCTGACTGACTGACAGACTGACTGAATAAGGCTGACCGACTGACTGACTGCCTGACTGACTGACTGACTGAATGACTGACTGACTGACTGACCGAGACTGACTGACTGACTGACTGAGACTGGACTGGACTGACTGACTGACTGACTGACTGAGACTGACTGACTGCTTTAGTGACTAACTGACTGCACAGGACTGACCGACTGACTGACTGACTGACTGCCTGACTGACTGACTGACTGAATGACTGACTGACTGAGACTAAATGACTGACTGCTTGACTGACAGGCTGAAGGACTAACTGACTGACTGAGTGACTGACTGACTGGACTGACTGACTGAGACTGAATGACTGAGTGCTTGACTGATTGACTGTCAGACTGACTGACTGACTTCGCAAAAGGGAAAATAAAAAAAAAAGAATTATAAAATTAGAAAAAAATATTTGCATTTAAGATTTCCTTTCCGGCTGGGATTTGAACCCAGGGCGACACTCATGGAAGCCCAACGCTCTCGCCAATATACTATCGGATCTCTGTTGATCGGTGTCTTAAATATAATAAAAACAAAAAATGCACCTTAGTAATTATTGATCTAAAATCTTTGAAATCTAAAGGTCGAATGATTAAACTGACTCAGAATTTTCTTCCGTACATAAATAATCCATATTTGCAAAAGAAAGAATTTGAAAAAAAAAAGAATCTTCAAATTAGAAGAGAAATATATACATGGAAGATTTTCGTTCCGGCCGGGACTCGAACCCAGTACCACGCGCTTGGAACCCAACGGTCTAGCCATTAGGCTATCGGAGCTCTGTCGATGGAAGTCTTAAATATAATAAAAACAAAAAATGCACCTTGGTAATTATTGATTCAAACACTTTGAAATTTACAGGTCGAATAATTAAACTGACTCAGAATTTTTCTCCCTACATAAATAATCAATATTCGCAAAATAGAAAAATTAAAAAAAAAAGAAGAAGAAATTTCAAATTAGAAACTAAAAGTATACATTGAAGATTTTCGTTCAGGCTGGGACTCGAACCCAGGGCCACTCGCTTGGAAGCCTAACACTCCAGCCATTAGTCTATGGGAGCTCTGTCGGTGGGAGTTTTAAATATAATAAAAACAAAAAATGCACCTTGGTAATTGTTTATTTAAACACTTTGAAATCTTCGTGTCGAAAAATTAAACTGACTCAGAATTTTCTTCCCTACATAAATAATCAATAATTGCAAAGGAAAGAAATTGAAAAAAAAAGAATTTTCAAATTAGAAAAGAAATATATACATTGAAGATATTCGCTCCGGCTGGGACTCGAACCCAGGCCACTCGCTTGGAAGACCAGCGGTCTAGCCATTAGGCTATCGGAGTTCTGTCGAGCGGAGTCTTACTGCCTGACTGATACTGCCTGACTGACAGACTGACTCACTGACTGACTGATACTGACTGACTGAGTCACTGACTGACCGAGACTGACTGACTAACTGCCTGACTGACTGAGACTGGACTGACTGACTGACTGACTGACTGACTGACTAACTGACGGACTGAGACTGACTGACTGACTGCTTGACTCTCTGACTGGCTATTTCACTGACTGACTGAATGACTAAATGACTGACTGACACTGACTGACTGACTGCTTGACTACCTGACTGACTGCTTGACTGACTAACTGACTGGACAGGACTGACCGACTGACTGACTGACAGACTGACTGAATAAGGATGACTGACAGACTGACTGAATAAGGCTGACTGACTGACTGACAGACCGACTGAATAAGGCTGACCGACTGACTGACTGCCTGACTGACTGACTGACTGAATGACTGACTGACTGACCGAGACTGACTGACTGACTGACTGCCTGACTGACTGAATGACTGACTGACTGAGACTAAATGACTGACTGCTTGACTGACTGGCTGAAGGACTAACTGACTGACTGAGTGACTGACTGACTGGACTGACTGACTGAGACTGAATGACTGAGTGCTTGACTGATTGACTGTCAGACTGACTGACTGACTTCGCAAAAGGGAAAAATAAAAAAAAAAGAATTATAAAATTAGAAAAAAATATTTGCATTTAAGATTTCCTTTCCGGCCGGGACTCGAACCCAGTACCACGCGCTAGGAACCCAACGGTCTAGCCATTAGGCTATCGGAGCTCTGTCGATGGAAGTCTTAAATATAATAAAAACAAAAAATGCACCTTGGTAATTATTGATTCAAACACTTTGAAATTTACAGGTCGAATAATTAAACTGACTCAGAATTTTTCTCCCTACATAAATAATCAATATTCGCAAAAGAGAAAAATTTAAAAAAAAAGAAGAAGAAATTTCAAATTAGAAACTAAAAGTATACATTGAAGATTTTCGTTCAGGCTGGGACTCGAACAAAGGGCCACTCGGTTGGAAGCCTAACACTCTAGCCATTAGTCTATGGGAGCTCTGTCGGTGGGAGTTTTAAATATAATAAAAACAAAAAATGCACCTTGGTAATTGTTTATTTAAACACTTTGAAATCTTCGTGTCGAAAAATTAAACTGACTCAGAATTTTCTTCCCTACATAAATAATCAATAATTGCAAAGGAAAGAAATTAAAAAAAAAAAGAATTTTCAAATTAGAAAAGAAATATATACATTGAAGATATTCGCTCCGGCTGGGACTCGAACCCAGGCCACTCGCTCGGAAGACCAGCGGTCTAGCCATTAGGCTATCGGAGTTCTGTCGAGCGGAGTCTTACTGCCTGACTGATACTGCCTGACTGACAGACTGACTCACTGACTGACTGATACTGACTGACTGACTCACTGACTGACCGAGACTGACTGACTGACTGACTGACTGACTGACTGACTGACTGACTAACTGACTGACTGAGACTGACTGACTGACTGCTTGACTCTCTGACTGGCTATTTCACTGACTGACTGAATGACTAAATGACTGACTGACACTGACTGACTGACTGTTTGACTACCTGACTGACTGCTTGACTGACTAACTGACTGGACAGGACTGACCGACTGACTGACTGACAGACTGACTGAATAAGGATGACTGACAGACTGACTGAATAAGGCTGACTGACTGACTGAATAAGGCTGACCGACTGACTGACTGCCTGACTGACTGACTGACTGAATGACTGACTGACTGACTGAGACTGGACTGGACTGACTGACTGACTGACTGACTGAGACTGACTGACTGCTTTAGTGACTAACTGACTGCACAGGACTGACCGACTGACTGACTGACTGACTGCCTGACTGACTGACTGACTGAATGACTGACTGACTGAGACTAAATGACTGACTGCTTGACTGACTGGCTGAAGGACTAACTGACTGACTGAGTGACTGACTGACTGGACTGACTGACTGAGACTGAATGACTGACTGCTTGACTGATTGACTGTCAGAATGACTGACTGACTTCGCAAAAGGGAAAAATAAAAAAAAAGAATTATAAAATTAGAAAAAAATATTTGCATTTAAGACTTCCTTTCCGGCCGGGACTCGAACCCAGTACCACGCGCTAGAAACCCAACGGTCTAGCCATTAGGCTATCGGAGCTCTGTCGATGGAAGTCTTAAATATAATAAAAAAAAAATGCACCTTGGTAATTATTGATTCAAACACTTTGAAATTTACAGGTCGAATAATTAAACTGACTCAGAATTTTTCTCCCTACATAAATAATCAATATTCGCAAAAGAGAAAAATTAAAAAAAAAAGAAGAAGAAATTTCAAATTAGAAACTAAAAGTATACATTGAACATTTTCGTTCAGGCTGGGACTCGAACCCAGGGCCACTCGCTTGGAAGCCTAACACTCTAGCCATTAGTCTATGGGAGCTCTGTCGGTGGGAGTTTTAAATATAATAAAAACAAAAAATGCACCTTGGTAATTGTTTATTTAAACACTTTGAAATCTTTGTGTCGAAAAATTAAACTGACTCAGAATTTTCTTCCCTACATAATTAATCAATAATTGCAAAGGAAAGAAATTAAAAAAAAAAAGAATTTTCAAATTAGAAAAGAAATATATACATTGAAGATATTCGCTCCGGCTGGGACTCGAACCCAGGCCACTCGCTTGGAAGACCAGCGGTCTAGCCATTAGGCTATCGGAGTTCTGTCGAGCGTAGTCTTACTGCCTGACTGATACTGCCTGACTGACAGACTGACTCACTGACTGACCGAGACTGACTGACTAACTGCCTGACTGACTGAGACTGGACTGACTGACTGACTGACTGACTGACTGACTGACTAACTGACTGACTGAGACTGACTGACTGACTGCTTGACTCTCTGACTGGCTATTTCACTGACTGACTGAATGACTAAATGACTGACTGACACTGACTGACTGACTGCTTGACTACCTGACTGACTGCTTGACTACCTGACTGACTGGACAGGACTGACCGACTGACTGACTGACAGACTGACTGAATAAGGATGACTGACAGACTGACTGAATAAGGATGACTGACAGACTGACTGACAGACTGACTGAATAAGGCTGACCGACTGACTGACTGCCTGACAGACTGAATGACTGAATGACTGACTGACTGACTGACCGAGACTGACTGACTGACTGACTGAGACTGGACTGGACTGACTGACTGACTGACTGACTGAGACTGACTGACTGCTTTGGTGACTAACTGACTGCACAGGACTGACCGACTGACTGACTGACTGACTGACTGAGTGACTGAATGACTGACTGACTGAGACTAAATGACTGACTGGCTGAAGGTCTAACTGACTGACTGAGTGACTGACTGACTGGACTGACTGACTGAGACTGAATGACTGAGTGCTTGACTGATTGACTGTCAGACAGACTGACTGACTTCGCAAAAGGGAAAAATAAAAAAAAAAAAAAATTATAAAATTAGAAAAAAATATTTGCATTTAAGATTTCCTTTCCGGCTGGGATTTGAACCCAGGGCGACACTCATGGAAGCCCAACGCTCTCGCCAATATACTATCGGATCTCTGTTGATCGGTGTCTTAATTATAATAAAAACAAAAAATGCACCTTAGTAATTATTGATCTAAAATCTTTGAAATCTAAAGGTCGAATGATTAAACTGACTCAGAATTTTCTTCCGTACGTAAATAATCCATAATTGCAAAAGAAAGAAATTGAAAAAAAAAGAATCTTCAAATTAGAAGAGAAATATATACATGGAAGATTTTCGTTCCGGCCGGGACTCGAACCCAGTACCACGCGCTTGGAACCCAACGGTCTAGCCATTTGGCTATCGGAGCTCTGTCGATGGAAGTCTTAAATATAATAAAAACAAAAAATGCACCTTGGTAATTATTGATTCAAACACTTTGAAATTTACAGGTCGAATAATTAAACTGACTCAGAATTTTTCTCCCTACATAAATAATCAATATTCGCAAAAGAGAAAAATTAAAAAAAAAAGAAGAAGAAATTTCAAATTAGAAACTAAAAGTATACATTGAAGATTTTCGTTCAGGCTGGGACTCGAACCCAGGGCCACTCGCTTGGAAGCCTAACACTCTAGCCATTAGTCTATGGGAGCTCTGTCGGTGAGAGTTTTAAATATAATAAAAACAAAAAATGCACCTTGGTAATTGTTTATTTAAACACTTTGAAATCTTCGTGTCGAAAAATTAAACTGACTCAGAATTTTCTTCCCTACATAAATAATCAATAATTGCAAAGGAAAGAAATTAAAAAAAAAAAAGAATTTTCAAATTAGAAAAGAAATATATACATTGAAGATATTCGCTCCGGCTGGGACTCGAACCCAGGCCACTCGCTCGGAAGACCAGCGGTCTAGCCATTAGGCTATCGGAGTTCTGTCGAGCGGAGTCTTACTGCCTGACTGATACTGCCTGACTGACAGACTGACTCACTGACTGACTGATACTGACTGACTGACTCACTGACTGACCGAGACTGACTGACTGACTGACTGACTGACTGACTGACTGACTAACTGACTGACTGCTTGACTCTCTGACTGGCTATTTCACTGACTGACTGAATGACTAAATGACTGACTGACACTGACTGACTGACTGCTTGACTACCTGACTGACTGCTTGACTGACTAACTGACTGGACAGGACTGACCGACTGACTGACTGACAGACTGACTGAATAAGGATGACTGACAGACTGACTGAATAAGGCTGACTGACTGACAGACTGACTGAATAAGGCTGACCGACTGACTGACTGCCTGACTGACTGACTGACTGAATGACTGACTGACTGACTGACCGAGACTGACTGACTGACTGACTGAGACTGGACTGGACTGACTGACTGACTGACTGACTGAGACTGACTGACTGCTTTAGTGACTAACTGACTGCACAGGACTGACCGACTGACTGACTGACTGACTGCCTGACTGACTGACTGACTGAATGACTGACTGACTGAGACTAAATGACTGACTGCTTGACTGACTGGCTGAAGGACTAACTGACTGACTGAGTGACTGACTGACTGGACTGACTGACTGAGACTGAATGACTGAGTGCTTGACTGATTGACTGTCAGACTGACTGACTGACTTCGCAAAAGGGAAAATAAAAAAAAAAAGAATTATAAAATTAGAAAAAAATATTTGCATTTAAGATTTCCTTTCCGGCTGGGATTTGAACCCAGGGCGACACTCATGGAAGCCCAACGCTCTCGCCAATATACTATCGGATCTCTGTTGATCGGTGTCTTAATTATAAATAATCCATATTTGCAAAAGAAAGAATTTGAAAAAAAAAAGAATCTTCAAATTAGAAGAGAAATATATACATGGAAGATTTTCGTTCCGGCCGGGACTCGAACCCAGTACCATGCGCTTGGAACCCAACGGTCTAGCCATTAGGCTATCGGAGCTCTGTCGATGGAAGTCTTAAATATAATAAAAACAAAAAATGCACCTTGGTAATTATTGATTCAAACACTTTGAAATTTACAGGTCGAATAATTAAACTGACTCAGAATTTTTCTCCCTACATAAATAATCAATATTCGCAAAATAGAAAAATTAAAAAAAAAAAGAAGAAGAAATTTCAAATTAGAAACTAAAAGTATACATTGAAGATTTTCGTTCAGGCTGGGACTCGAACCCAGGGCCACTCGCTTGGAAGCCTAACACTCCAGCCATTAGTCTATGGGAGCTCTGTCGGTGGGAGTTTTAAATATAATAAAAACAAAAAATGCACCTTGGTAATTGTTTATTTAAACACTTTGAAATCTTCGTGTCGAAAAATTAAACTGACTCAGAATTTTCTTCCCTACATAAATAATCAATAATTGCAAAGGAAAGAAATTGAAAAAAAAAGAATTTTCAAATTAGAAAAGAAATATATACATTGAAGATATTCGCTCCGGCTGGGACTCGAACCCAGGCCACTCGCTTGGAAGACCAGCGGTCTAGCCATTAGGCTATCGGAGTTCTGTCGAGCGGAGTCTTACTGCCTGACTGATACTGCCTGACTGACAGACTGACTCACTGACTGACTGATACTGACTGACTGAGTCACTGACTGACCGAGACTGACTGACTAACTGCCTGACTGACTGAGACTGGACTGACTGACTGACTGACTGACTGACTGACTAACTGACGGACTGAGACTGACTGACTGACTGCTTGACTCTCTGACTGGCTATTTCACTGACTGACTGAATGACTAAATGACTGACTGACACTGACTGACTGACTGCTTGACTACCTGACTGACTGCTTGACTGACTAACTGACTGGACAGGACTGACCGACTGACTGACTGACAGACTGACTGAATAAGGATGACTGACAGACTGACTGAATAAGGCTGACTGACTGACTGACTGACAGACCGACTGAATAAGGCTGACCGACTGACTGACTGCCTGACTGACTGACTGACTGAATGACTGACTGACTGACCGAGACTGACTGACTGACTGCCTGAGACTGGACTGGACTGACTGACTGACTGACTGACTGAGACTGACTGACTGCTTTAGTGACTAACTGACTGCACAGGACTGACCGACTGACTGACTGCCTGACTGACTGAATGACTGACTGACTGAGACTAAATGACTGACTGCTTGACTGACTGGCTGAAGGACTAACTGACTGACTGAGTGACTGACTGACTGGACTGACTGACTGAGACTGAATGACTGAGTGCTTGACTGATTGACTGTCAGACTGACTGACTGACTTCGCAAAAGGGAAAAATAAAAAAAAAAGAATTATAAAATTAGAAAAAAATATTTGCATTTAAGATTTCCTTTCCGGCCGGGACTCGAACCCAGTACCACGCGCTAGGAACCCAACGGTCTAGCCATTAGGCTATCGGAGCTCTGTCGATGGAAGTCTTAAATATAATAAAAACAAAAAATGCACCTTGGTAATTATTGATTCAAACACTTTGAAATTTAGAGGTCGAATAATTAAACTGACTCAGAATTTTTCTCCCTACATAAATAATCAATATTCGCAAAAGAGAAAAATTAAAAAAAAAAGAAGAAGAAATTTCAAATTAGAAACTAAAAATATACATTGAAGATTTTCGTTCAAGCTGGGACTCGAACCCAGGGCCACTCGCTTGGAAGCCTAACACTCTAGCCATTAGTCTATGGGAGCTCTGTCGGTGGGAGTTTTAAATATAATAAAAACAAAAAATGCACCTTGGTAATTGTTTATTTAAACACTTTGAAATCTTCGTGTCGAAAAATTAAACTGACTCAGAATTTTCTTCCCTACATAAATAATCAATAATTGCAAAGGAAAGAAATTGAAAAAAAAAAGAATTTTCAAATTAGAAAAGGAATATATACATTGAAGATATTCGCTTCGGCTGGGACTCGAACCCAGGCCACTCGCTTGGAAGACCAGCGGTCTAGCCATTAGGCTATCGGAGTTCTGTCGAGCGGAGTCTTACTGCCTGACTGATACTGCCTGACTGACAGACTGACTCACTGACTGACTGATACTGACTGACTGAGTCACTGACTGACCGAGACTGACTGACTAACTGCCTGACTGACTGAGACTGGACTGACTGACTGACTGACTGACAGACTGACTGAATAAGGATGACTGACAGACTGACTGAATAAGGCTGACTGACTGACTGACTGACAGACTGACTGAATAAGGCTGACCGACTGACTGACTGCCTGACTGACTGACTGACTGAATGACTGACTGACTGACTGACCGAGACTGACTGACTGACTGACTGACTGAGACTGGACTGGACTGACTGACTGACTGACTGACTTAGACTGACTGACTGCTTTAGTGACTATCTGACTGCACAGGACTGACCGACTGACTGACTGACTGACTGACTGACTGAGTGACTGAATGACTGACTGACTGAGACTAAATGACTGACTGCTTGACTGACTGGCTGAAGGACTAACTGACTGACTGAGTGACTGACTGACTGGACTGACTGACTGAGACTGAATGACTGAGTGCTTGACTGATTGACTGTCAGACTGACTGACTGACTTTGCAAAAGGGAAAAATAAAAAAAAAAGAATTATAAAATTAGAAAAAAATATTTGCATTTAAGATTTCCTTTCCGGCTGGGATTTGAACCCAGGGCGACACTCATGGAAGCCCAACGCTCTCGCCAATATACTATCGGATCTCTGTTGATCGGTGTCTTAATTATAATAAAAACAAAAAATGCACCTTAGTAATTATTGATCTAAAATCTTTGAAATCTAAAGGTCGAATGATTAAACTGACTCAGAATTTTCTTCCGTACATAAATAATCCATATTTGCAAAAGAAAGAAATTGAAAAAAAAGAATCTTCAAATTAGAAGAGATATATATACATGGAAGATTTTCGTTCCGGCCGGGACTCGAACCCAGTACCACGCGCTTGGAACCCAACGGTCTAGCCATCTGGCTATCGGAGCTCTGTCGATGGAAGTCTTAAATATAATAAAAACAAAAAATGCACCTTGGTAATTATTGATTCAAACACTTTGAAATTTACAGGTCGAATAATTAAACTGACTCAGAATTTTTCTCCCTACATAAATAATCAATATTCGCAAAAGAGAAAAATTAAAAAAAAAGAAGAAGAAATTTCAAATTAGAAACTAAAAGTATACATTGAAGATTTTCGTTCAGGCTGGGACTCGAACCCAGGGCCACTCGCTTGGAAAGCCTAACACTCTAGCCATTAGTCTATGGGAGCTCTGTCGGTGGGAGTTTTAAATATAATAAAAACAAAAAATGCACCTTGGTAATTGTTTATTTAAATACTGACTGGACAGGACTGACCGACTGACTGACTGACAGACTGACTGAATAAGGATGACTGACAGACTGACTGAATAAGGATGACTGACAGACTGACTGACAGACTGACTGAATAAGGCTGACCGACTGACTGACTGCTTGACTCTCTGACTGGCTATTTCACTGACTGACTGAATGACTAAATGACTGACTGACACTGACTGACTGACTGCTTGACTACCTGACTGACTGCTTGACTACCTGACTGACTGGACAGGACTGACCGACTGACTGACTGACAGACTGACTGAATAAGGATGACTGACAGACTGACTGAATAAGGATGACTGACAGACTGACTGACAGACTGACTGAATAAGGCTGACCGACTGACTGACTGCCTGACTGACTGACTGACTGAATGACTGACTGACTGACTGACCGAGACTGACTGACTGACTGACTGAGACTGGACTGGACTGACTGACTGACTGACTGACTGAGACTGACTGACTGCTTTAGTGACTAACTGACTGCACAGGACTGACCGACTGACTGACTGACTGACTGACTGAGTGACTGAATGACTGACTGACTGAGACTAAATGACTGACTGGCTGAAGGACTAACTGACTGACTGAGTGACTGACTGACTGGACTGACTGACTGAGACTGAATGACTGAGTGCTTGACTGATTGACTGTCAGACAGACTGACTGACTTCGCAAAAGGGAAAAATAAAAAAAAAAAAGAATTATAAAATTAGAAAAAAATATTTGCATTTAAGATTTCCTTTCCGGCTGGGATTTGAACCCAGGGCGACACTCATGGAAGCCCAACGCTCTCGCCAATATACTATCGGATCTCTGTTGATCGGTGTCTTAATTATAATAAAAACAAAAAATGCACCTTAGTAATTATTGATCTAAAATCTTTGAAATCTAAAGGTCGAATGATTAAACTGACTCAGAATTTTCTTCCGTACATAAATAATCCATATTTGCAAAAGAAAGAAATTGAAAAAAAAAGAATCTTCAAATTAGAAGAGAAATATATACATGGAAGATTTTCGTTCCGGCCGGGACTCGAACCCAGTACCACGCGCTTGGAACCCAACGGTCTAGCCATTTGGCTATCGGAGCTCTGTCGATGGAAGTCTTAAATATAATAAAAACAAAAATGCACCTTGGTAATTATTGATTCAAACACTTTGAAATTTACAGGTCGAATAATTAAACTGACTCAGAATTTTTCTCCCTACATAAATAATCAATATTCGCAAAAGAGAAAAATTAAAAAAAAAAGAAGAAGAAATTTCAAATTAGAAACTAAAAGTATACATTGAAGATTTTCGTTCAGGCTGGGACTCGAACCCAGGGCCACTCGCTTGGAAGCCTAACACTCTAGCCATTAGTCTATGGGAGCTCTGTCGGTGGGAGTTTTAAATATAATAAAAACAAAAAATGCACCTTGGTAATTGTTTATTTAAACACTTTGAAATCTTCGTGTCGAAAAATTAAACTGACTCAGAATTTTCTTCCCTACATAAATAATCAATAATTGCAAAGGAAAGAAATTGAAAAAAAAAAAGAATTTTCAAATTAGAAAAGAAATATATACATTGAAGATATTCGCTCCGGCTGGGACTCGAACCCAGGCCACTCGCTTGGAAGACCAGCGGTCTAGCCATTAGGCTATCGGAGTTCTGTCGAGCGGAGTCTTACTGCCTGACTGATACTGCCTGACTGACAGACTGACTCACTGACTGACTGATACTGACTGACTGACTCACTGACTGACCGAGACTGACTGACTAACTGCCTGACTGACTGAGACTGGACTGACTGACTGACTGACTGACTGACTGACTAACTGACTGACTGAGACTGACTGACTGACTGCTTGACTCTCTGACTGGCTATTTCACTGACTGACTGAATGACTAAATGACTGACTGACACTGACTGACTGACTGCTTGACTACCTGACTGACTGCTTGACTGACTAACTGACTGGACAGGACTGACCGACTGACTGACTGACAGACTGACTGAATAAGGATGACTGACAGACTGACTGAATAAGGCTGACTGACTGACTGACTGACAGACTGACTGAATAAGGCTGACCGACTGACTGACTGCCTGACTGACTGACTGAATGAATGACTGACTGACTGACTGACCGAGACTGACTGACTGACTGCCTGAGACTGGACTGGACTGACTGACTGACTGAGACTGACTGACTGCTTTAGTGACTAACTGACTGCACAGGACTGACCGACTGACTGACTGCCTGACTGACTGAATGACTGACTGACTGAGACTAAATGACTGACTGCTTGACTGACTGGCTGAAGGACTAACTGACTGACTGAGTGACTGACTGACTGGACTGACTGACTGAGACTGAATGACTGAGTGCTTGACTGATTGACTGTCAGACTGACTGACTGACTTCGCAAAAGGGAAAAATAAAAAAAAAAGAATTATAAAATTAGAAAAAAATATTTGCATTTAAGATTTCCTTTCCGGCCGGGACTCGAACCCAGTACCACGCGCTAGGAACCCAACGGTCTAGCCATTAGGCTATCGGAGCTCTGTCGATGGAAGTCTTAAATATAATAAAAACAAAAAATGCACCTTGGTAATTATTGATTCAAACACTTTGAAATTTAGAGGTCGAATAATTAAACTGACTCAGAATTTTTCTCCCTACATAAATAATCAGTATTCGCAAAAGAGAAAAATTAAAAAAAAAAGAAGAAGAAATTTCAAATTAGAAACTAAAAATATACATTGAAGATTTTCGTTCAAGCTGGGACTCGAACCCAGGGCCACTCGCTTGGAAGCCTAACACTCTAGCCATTAGTCTATGGGAGCTCTGTCGGTGGGAGTTTTAAATATAATAAAAACAAAAAATGCACCTTGGTAATTGTTTATTTAAACACTTTGAAATCTTCGTGTCGAAAAATTAAACTGACTCAGAATTTTCTTCCCTACATAAATAATCAATAATTGCAAAGGAAAGAAATTGAAAAAAAAAAGAATTTTCAAATTAGAAAAGGAATATATACATTGAAGATATTCGCTTCGGCTGGGACTCGAACCCAGGCCACTCGCTTGGAAGACCAGCGGTCTAGCCATTAGGCTATCGGAGTTCTGTCGAGCGGAGTCTTACTGCCTGACTGATACTGCCTGACTGACAGACTGACTCACTGACTGACTGATACTGACTGACTGAGTCACTGACTGACCGAGACTGACTGACTAACTGCCTGACTGACTGAGACTGGACTGACTGACTGACTGACTGACAGACTGACTGAATAAGGATGACTGACAGACTGACTGAATAAGGCTGACTGACTGACTGACTGACAGACTGACTGAATAAGGCTGACCGACTGACTGACTGCCTGACTGACTGACTGACTGAATGACTGACTGACTGACTGACCGAGACTGACTGACTGACTGACTGACTGAGACTGGACTGGACTGACTGACTGACTGACTGACTTAGACTGACTGACTGCTTTAGTGACTATCTGACTGCACAGGACTGACCGACTGACTGACTGACTGACTGACTGAGTGACTGAATGACTGACTGACTGAGACTAAATGACTGACTGCTTGACTGACTGGCTGAAGGACTAACTGACTGACTGAGTGACTGACTGACTGGACTGACTGACTGAGACTGAATGACTGAGTGCTTGACTGATTGACTGTCAGACTGACTGACTGACTTTGCAAAAGGGAAAAAAAAAAAAAAAAAGAATTATAAAATTAGAAAAAAATATTTGCATTTAAGATTTCCTTTCCGGCTGGGATTTGAACCCAGGGCGACACTCATGGAAGCCCAACGCTCTCGCCAATATACTATCGGATCTCTGTTGATCGGTGTCTTAATTATAATAAAAACAAAAAATGCACCTTAGTAATTATTGATCTAAAATCTTTGAAATCTAAAGGTCGAATGATTAAACTGACTCAGAATTTTCTTCCGTACATAAATAATCCATATTTGCAAAAGAAAGAAATTGAAAAAAAAGAATCTTCAAATTAGAAGAGATATATATACATGGAAGATTTTCGTTCCGGCCGGGACTCGAACCCAGTACCACGCGCTTGGAACCCAACGGTCTAGCCATCTGGCTATCGGAGCTCTGTCGATGGAAGTCTTAAATATAATAAAAACAAAAAATGCACCTTGGTAATTATTGATTCAAACACTTTGAAATTTACAGGTCGAATAATTAAACTGACTCAGAATTTTTCTCCCTACATAAATAATCAATATTCGCAAAAGAGAAAAATTAAAAAAAAAGAAGAAGAAATTTCAAATTAGAAACTAAAAGTATACATTGAAGATTTTCGTTCAGGCTGGGACTCGAACCCAGGGCCACTCGCTTGGAAAGCCTAACACTCTAGCCATTAGTCTATGGGAGCTCTGTCGGTGGGAGTTTTAAATATAATAAAAACAAAAAATGCACCTTGGTAATTGTTTATTTAAATACTGACTGGACAGGACTGACCGACTGACTGACTGACAGACTGACTGAATAAGGATGACTGACAGACTGACTGAATAAGGATGACTGACAGACTGACTGACAGACTGACTGAATAAGGCTGACCGACTGACTGACTGCCTGACTGACTGACTGACTGAATGACTGACTGACTGACTGACCGAGACTGACTGACTGACTGACTGAGACTGGACTGGACTGACTGACTGACTGACTGACTGAGACTGACTGACTGCTTTAGTGACTAACTGACTGCACAGGACTGACCGACTGACTGACTGACTGACTGACTGAGTGACTGAATGACTGACTGACTGAGACTAAATGACTGACTGGCTGAAGGACTAACTGACTGACTGAGTGACTGACTGACTGGACTGACTGACTGAGACTGAATGACTGAGTGCTTGACTGATTGACTGTCAGACAGACTGATTGACTTCGCAAAAGGGAAAAATAAAAAAAAAAAGAATTATAAAATTAGAAAAAAATATTTGCATTTAAGATTTCCTTTCCGGCTGGGATTTGAACCCAGGGCGACACTCATGGAAGCCCAACGCTCTCGCCAATATACTATCGGATCTCTGTTGATCGGTGTCTTAATTATAATAAAAACAAAAAATGCACCTTAGTAATTATTGATCTAAAATCTTTGAAATCTAAAGGTCGAATGATTAAACTGACTCAGAATTTTCTTCCGTACATAAATAATCCATATTTGCAAAAGAAAGAAATTGAAAAAAAAAGAATCTTCAAATTAGAAGAGAAATATATACATGGAAGATTTTCGTTCCGGCCGGGACTCGAACCCAGTACCACGCGCTTGGAACCCAACGGTCTAGCCATTTGGCTATCGGAGCTCTGTCGATGGAAGTCTTAAATATAATAAAAACAAAAAATGCACCTTGGTAATTATTGATTCAAACACTTTGAAATTTACAGGTCGAATAATTAAACTGACTCAGAATTTTTCTCCCTACATAAATAATCAATATTCGCAAAAGAGAAAAATTAAAAAAAAAGAAGAAGAAATTTCAAATTAGAAACTAAAAGTATACATTGAAGATTTTCGTTCAGGCTGGGACTCGAACCCAGGGCCACTCGCTTGGAAGCCTAACACTCTAGCCATTAGTCTATGGGAGCTCTGTCGGTGGGAGTTTTAAATATAATAAAAACAAAAAATGCACCTTGGTAATTGTTTATTTAAACACTTTGAAATCTTAGTGTCGAAAAATTAAACTGACTCAGAATTTTCTTCCCTACATAAATAATCAATAATTGCAAAGGAAAGAAATTGAAAAAAAAAAAGAATTTTCAAATTAGAAAAGAAATATATACATTGAAGATATTCGCTCCGGCTGGGACTCGAACCCAGGCCACTCGCTTGGAAGACCAGCGGTCTAGCCATTAGGCTATCGGAGTTCTGTCGAGCGGAGTCTTACTGCCTGACTGATACTGCCTGACTGACAGACTGACTCACTGACTGACTGATACTGACTGACTGACTCACTGACTGACCGAGACTGACTGACTAACTGCCTGACTGACTGAGACTGGACTGACTGACTGACTGACTGACTGACTGACTAACTGACTGACTGAGACTGACTGACTGACTGCTTGACTCTCTGACTGGCTATTTCACTGACTGACTGAATGACTAAATGACTGACTGACACTGACTGACTGACTGCTTGACTACCTGACTGACTGCTTGACTGACTAACTGACTGGACAGGACTGACCGACTGACTGACTGACAGACTGACTGAATAAGGATGACTGACAGACTGACTGAATAAGGCTGACTGACTGTCTGACTGACAGACTGACTGAATAAGGCTGACCGACTGACTGACTGCCTGACTGACTGACTGACTGAATGACTGACTGACTGACTGAGACTGACTGACTGCTTTAGTGACTAACTGACTGCACAGGACTGACCGACTGACTGACTGCCTGACTGACTGAATGACTGACTGACTGAGACTAAATGACTGACTGCTTGACTGACTGGCTGAAGGACTAACTGACTGACAGAGTGACTGACTGACTGGACTGACTGACTGAGACTGAATGACTGAGTGCTTGACTGATTGACTGTCAGACTGACTGACTGACTTCGCAAAAGGGAAAAATAAAAAAAAAGAATTATAAAAAAATATTTGCATTTAAGATTTCCTTTCCGGCCGGGACTCGAACCCAGTACCACGCGCTAGGAACCCAACGGTCTAGCCATTAGGCTATCGGAGCTCTGTCGATGGAAGTCATAAATATAATAAAAACAAAAAATGCACCTTGGTAATTGTTTATTTAAACACTTTGAAATCTTCGTGTCGAAAAATTAAACTGACTCAGAATTTTCTTCCCTACATAAATAATCAATAATTGCAAAGGAAAGAAATTGAAAAAAAAAAAGAATTTTCAAATTAGAAAAGAAATATATACATTGAAGATATTCGCTCCGGCTGGGACTCGAACCCAGGCCACTCGCTTGGAAGACCAGCGGTCTAGCCATTAGGCTATCGGAGTTCTGTCGAGCGGAGTCTTACTGCCTGACTGATACTGCCTGACTGACAGACTGACTCACTGACTGACTGATACTGACTGACTGACTCACTGACTGACCGAGACTGACTGACTAACTGCCTGACTGACTGAGACTGGACTGACTGACTGACTGACTGACTGACTGACTGACTAACTGACTGACTGAGACTGACTGACTGACTGCTTGACTCTCTGACTGGCTATTTCACTGACTGACTGAATGATTAATGACTGACTGACACTGACTGACTGACTGCTTGACTACCTGACTGACTGCTTGACTGACTAACTGACTGGACAGGACTGACCGACTGACTGACTGACAGACTGACTGAATAAGGATGACTGACAGACTGACTGAATAAGGCTGACTGACTGTCTGACTGACAGACTGACTGAATAAGGCTGACCGACTGACTGACTGCCTGACTGACTGACTGACTGAATGACTGACTGACTGACTGACCGAGACTGACTGACTGACTGCCTGAGACTGGACTGGACTGACTGACTGACTGACTGACTGAGACTGACTGACTGCTTTAGTGACTAACTGACTGCACAGGACTGACCGACTGACTGACTGCCTGACTGACTGAATGACTGACTGACTGAGACTAAATGACTGACTGCTTGACTGACTGGCTGAAGGACTAACTGACTGACTGAGTGACTGACTGACTGGACTGACTGACTGAGACTGAATGACTGAGTGCTTGACTGATTGACTGTCAGACTGACTGACTGACTTCGCAAAAGGGAAAAATAAAAAAAAAGAATTATAAAAAAATATTTGCATTTAAGATTTCCTTTCCGGCCGGGACTCGAACCCAGTACCACGCGCTAGGAACCCAACGGTCTAGCCATTAGGCTATCGGAGCTCTGTCGATGGAAGTCATAAATATAATAAAAACAAAAAATGCACCTTGGTAATTGTTTATTTAAACACTTTGAAATCTTCGTGTCGAAAAATTAAACTGACTCAGAATTTTCTTCCCTACATAAATAATCAATAATTGCAAAGGAAAGAAATTAAAAAAAAAGAATTTTCAAATTAGAAAAGAAATATATACATTGAAGATATTCGCTCCGGCTGGGACTCGAACCCAGGCCACTCGCTTGGAAGACCAGCGGTCTAGCCATTAGGCTATCGGAGTTCTGTCGAGCGGAGTCTTACTGCCTGACTGATACTGCCTGACTGACAGACTGACTCACTGACTGACTGATACTGACTGACTGACTCACTGACTGACCGAGACTGACTGACTAACTGCCTGACTGACTGAGACTGGACTGACTGACTGACTGACTGACTGACTGACTAACTGACTGACTGAGACTGACTGACTGACTGCTTGACTCTCTGACTGGCTATTTCACTGACTGACTGAATGACTAAATGACTGACTGACACTGACTGACTGACTGCTTGACTGACTAACTGACTGGACAGGACTGACCGACTGACTGACTGACAGACTGACTGAATAAGGATGACTGACAGACTGACTGAATAAGGCTGACTGACTGACTGACAGACTGACTGAATAAGGTTGACCGACTGACTGACTGACTGACTGAGACTGGACTGGACTGACTGACTGACTGACTGAGACTGACTGACTGCTTTAGTGACTAACTGACTGCACAGGACTGACCGACTGACTGACTGCCTGACTGACTGACTGACTGAATGACTGACTGACTGAGACTAAATGACTGACTGCTTGACTGACTGGCTGAAGGACTAACTGACTGACTGAGTGACTGACTGACTGGACTGACTGACTGAGACTGAATGACTGAGTGCTTGACTGATTGACTGTCAGACTGACTGACTGACTTCGCAAAAGGGAAAAAAAAAAAAAAAAAAGAATTATAAAATTAGAAAAAAATATTTGCATTTAAGATTTCCTTTCCGGCTGGGATTTGAACCCAGGGCGACACTCATGGAAGCCCAACGCTCTCGCCAATATACTATCGGATCTCTGTTGATCGGTGTCTTAATTATAATAAAAACAAAAAATGCACCTTAGTAATTATTGATCTAAAATCTTTGAAATCTAAAGGTCGAATGATTAAACTGACTCAGAATTTTCTTCCGTACATAAATAATCCATATTTGCAAAAGAAAGAAATTGAAAAAAAAAAGAATCTTCAAATTAGAAGAGAAATATATACATGGAAGATTTTCGTTCCGGCCGGGACTCGAACCCAGTACCACGCGCTTGGAACCCAACGGTCTAGCCATTAGGCTATCGGAGCTCTGTCGATGGAAGTCTTAAATATAATAAAAACAAAAAATGCACCTTGGTAATTATTGATTCAAACACTTTGAAATTTACAGGTCGAATAATTAAACTGACTCAGAATTTTTCTCCCTACATAAATAATCAATATTCGCAAAAGAGAAAAATTAAAAAAAAAAAGAAGAAGAAATTTCAAATTAGAAACTAAAAGTATACATTGAAGATTTTCGTTCAGGCTGGGACTCGAACCCAGGGCCACTCGCTTGGAAAGCCTAACACTCTAGCCATTAGTCTATGGGAGCTCTGTCGGTGGGAGTTTTAAATATAATAAAAACAAATAATGCACCTTGGTAATTGTTTATTTAAATACTTTGAAATCTTTGTGTCGAAAAATTAAACTGACTCAGAATTTTCTTCCCTACATAAATAATCAATAATTGCAAAGGAAAGAAATTGAAAAAAAAAAAGAATTTTCAAATTAGAAAAGAAATATATACATTGAAGAAATTCGCTCCGGCTGGGAATCGAACCCAGGCCACTCGCTTGGAAGACCAGCGGTCTAGCCATTAGGCTATCGGAGTTCTGTCGAGCGGAGTCTTACTGCCTGACTGATACTGCCTGACTGACAGACTGACTCACTGACTGACTGATACTGACTGACTGACTCACTGACTGACCGAGACTGACTGACTAACTGCCTGACTGACTGAGACTGGACTGACTGAGACTGACTGACTGACTGCTTGACTCTCTGACTGGCTATTTCACTGACTGACTGAATGACTAAATGACTGACTGACACTGACTGACTGACTGCTTGACTACCTGACTGACTGCTTGACTGACTAACTGACTGGACAGGACTGACCGACTGACTGACTGACAGACTGACTGAATAAGGATGACTGACAGACTGACTGAATAAGGCTGACTGACTGACTGACTGACAGACTGACTGAATAAGGCTGACCGACTGACTGACTGCCTGACTGACTGACTGACTGAATGACTGACTGACTGACTGACCGAGAGTGACTGACTGACTGACTGAGACTGAATGACTGCTTTAGTGACTAACTGACTGCACAGGACTGACCGACTGACTGACTGACTGACTGCCTGACTGACTGACTGACTGACTGACTGAGACTAAATGACTGACTGCTTGACTGACTGGCTGAAGGACTAACTGACTGACTGAGTGACTGACTGACTGGACTGACTGACTGAGACTGAATGACTGAGTGCTTGACTGATTGACTGTCAGACTGACTGACTGACTTCGCAAAAGGGAAAAATAAAAAAAAAAGAATTATAAAATTAGAAAAAAATATTTGCATTTAAGATTTCCTTTCCGGCCGGGACTCGAACCCAGTACCACGCGCTAGAAACCCAACGGTCTAGCCATTAGGCTATCGGAGCTCTGTCGATGGAAGTCTTAAATATAATAAAAACAAAAAATGCACCTTGGTAATTATTGATTCAAACACTTTGAAATTTACAGGTCGAATAATTAAACTGACTCAGAATTTTTCTCCCTACATAAATATTCAATATTCGCAAAAGAGAAAAATTAAAAAAAAAGAAGAAGAAATTTCAAATTAGAAACTAAAAGTATACATTGAAGATTTTCGTTCAGGCTGGGACTCGAACCCAGGGCCACTCGCTTGGAAGCCTAACACTCTAGCCATTAGTCTATGGGAGCTCTGTCGGTGGGAGTTTTAAATATAATAAAAACAAAAAATGCACCTTGGTAATTGTTTATTTAAACACTTTGAAATCTTCGTGTCGAAAAATTAAACTGACTCAGAATTTTCTTCCCTACATAAATAATCAATAATTGCAAAGGAAAGAAATTGAAAAAAAAAAAGAATTTTCAAATTAGAAAAGAAATATATTCATTGAAGATATTCGCTCCGGCTGGGACTCGAACCCAGGCCACTCGCTTGGAAGACCAGCGGTCTAGCCATTAGGCTATCGGAGTTCTGTGGAGCGGAGTCTTACTGCCTGACTGATACTGCCTGACTGACAGACTGACTCACTGACTGACTGATACTGACTGACTGACTCACTGACTGACCGAGACTGACTGACTAACTGCCTGACTGACTGAGACTGGACTGACTGACTGACTGACTGACTGACTGACTAACTGACTGACTGAGGCTGACTGACTGACTGCTTGACTCTCTGACTGGCTATTTCACTGACTGACTGAATGACTAAATGACTGACTGACACTGACTGACTGACTGCTTGACTACCTGACTGACTGCTTGACTGACTAACTGACTGGACAGGACTGACCGACTGACTGACTGACAGACTGACTGAATAAGGATGACTGACAGACTGACTGAATAAGGCTGACTGACTGACTGACTGACAGACTGACTGAATAAGGCTGACCGACTGACTGACTGCCTGACTGACTGACTGACTGAATGACTGACTGACTGACTGACCGAGACTGACTGACTGACTGACTGAGACTGGACTGGACTGACTGACTGACTGACTGACTGAGACTGAATGACTGCTTTAGTGACTAACTGACTGCACAGGACTGACCGACTGACTGACTGACTGACTGCCTGACTGACTGACTGACTGAATGACTGACTGACTGAGACTAAATGACTGACTGCTTGACTGACTGGCTGAAGGACTAACTGACTGACTGAGTGACTGACTGACTGGACTGACTGACTGAGACTGAATGACTGAGTGCTTGACTGATTGACTGTCAGACTGACTGACTGACTTCGCAAAAGGGAAAAATAAAAAAAAAAGAATTATAAAATTAGAAAAAAATATTTGCATTTAAGATTTACTTTCCGGCTGGGATTTGAACCCAGGGCGACACTCATGGAAGCCCAACGCTCTCGCCAATATACTATCGGATCTCTGTTGATCGGTGTCTTAATTATAATAAAAACAAAAAATGCACCTTAGTAATTATTGATCTAAAATCTTTGAAATCTAAAGGTCGAATGATTAAACTGACTCAGAATTTTCTTCCGTACATAAATAATCCATATTTGCAAAAGAAAGAAATTGAAAAAAAAAAGAATCTTCAAATTAGAAGAGAAATATATACATGGGAGATTTTCGTTCCGGCCGGGACTCGAACCCAGTACCACGCGCTTGGAACCCAACGGTCTAGCCATTAGGCTATCGGAGCTCTGTCGATGGAAGTCTTAAATATAATAAAAACAAAAAATGCACCTTGGTAATTATTGATTCAAACACTTTGAAATTTACAGGTCGAATAATTAAACTGTCTCAGAATTTTTCTCCCTACATAAATAATCAATATTCGCAAAAGAGAAAAATTTAAAAAAAAAGAAGAAGAAATTTCAAATTAGAAACTAAAAGTATACATTGAAGATTTTCGTTCAGGCTGGGACTCGAACCCAGGGCCACTCGCTTGGAAACCTAACACTCTAGCCATTAGTCTATGGGAGCTCTGTCGGTGGAAGTTTTAAATATAATAAAAACAAAAAATGCACCTTGGTAATTGTTTATTTAAACACTTTGAAATCTTCGTGTCGAAAAATTAAACTGACTCAGAATTTTCTTCCCTACATAAATAATCAATAATTGCAAAGGAAAGAAATTAAAAAAAAAGAATTTTCAAATTAGAAAAGAAATATATACATTGAAGATATTCGCTCCGGCTGGGACTCGAACCCAGGCCACTCGCTTGGAAGACCAGCGGTCTAGCCATTAGGCTATCGGAGTTCTGTCGAGCGGAGTCTTACTGCCTGACTGATACTGCCTGACTGACAGACTGACTCACTGACTGACTGATACTGACTGACTGACTCACTGACTGACCGAGACTGACTGACTAACTGCCTGACTGACTGAGACTATACTGACTGACTGACTGACTGACTGAGACTGACTGACTGACTGCTTGACTCTCTGACTGGCTATTTCACTGACTGACTGAATGACTAAATGACTGACTGACACTGACTTTCTGACTGCTTGACTACCTGACTGACTGCTTGACTGACTAACTGACTGGACAGGACTGACCGACTGACTGACTGACAGACTGACTGAATAAGGATGACTGACAGACTGACTGAATAAGGCTGACTGACTGACTGACTGACAGACTGACTGAATAAGGCTGACCGACTGACTGACTGCCTGACTGAATGACTGACTGACTGACTGACCGAGACTGACTGACTGACTGACTGAGACTGGACTGGACTGACTGACTGACTGAATGACTGAGACTGACTGACTGCTTTAGTGACTAACTGACTGAACAGGACTGACCGACTGACTGACTGACTGACTGCCTGACTGACTGACTGACTGAATGACTGACTGACTGATACTAAATGACTGACTGCTTGACTGACTAGCTGAAGGACTAACTGACTGACTGAGTGACTGACTGACTGAGACTGAATGACTGAGTGCTTGACTGATTGACTGTCAGACTGACTGACTGACTTCGCAAAAGGGAAAAATAAAAAAAAAGAATTATAAAAAAATATTTGCATTTAAGATTTCCTTTCCGGCCGGGACTCGAACCCAGTACCACGCGCTAGGAACCCAACGGTCTAGCCATTAGGCTATCGGAGCTCTGTCGATGGAAGTCATAAATATAATAAAAACAAAAAATGCACCTTGGTAATTGTTTATTTAAACACTTTGAAATCTTCGTGTCGAAAAATTAAACTGACTCAGAATTTTCTTCCCTACATAAATAATCAATAATTGCAAAGGAAAGAAATTAAAAAAAAAGAATTTTCAAATTAGAAAAGAAATATATACATTGAAGATATTCGCTCCGGCTGGGACTCGAACCCAGGCCACTCGCTTGGAAGACCAGCGGTCTAGCCATTAGGCTATCGGAGTTCTGTCGAGCGGAGTCTTACTGCCTGACTGATACTGCCTGACTGACAGACTGACTCACTGACTGACTGATACTGACTGACTGACTCACTGACTGACCGAGACTGACTGACTAACTGCCTGACTGACTGAGACTGGACTGACTGACTGACTGACTGACTGACTGACTAACTGACTGACTGAGACTGACTGACTGACTGCTTGACTCTCTGACTGGCTATTTCACTGACTGACTGAATGACTAAATGACTGACTGACACTGACTGACTGACTGCTTGACTGACTAACTGACTGGACAGGACTGACCGACTGACTGACTGACAGACTGACTGAATAAGGATGACTGACAGACTGACTGAATAAGGCTGACTGACTGACCGAGACTGACTGACTGACTGACTGAGACTGGACTGGACTGACTGACTGAGACTGACTGACTGCTTTAGTGACTAACTGACTGCACAGGACTGACCGACTGACTGACTGCCTGACTGACTGACTGACTGAATGACTGACTGACTGAGACTAAATGACTGACTGCTTGACTGACTGGCTGAAGGACTAACTGACTGACTGAGTGACTGACTGACTGGACTGACTGACTGAGACTGAATGACTGAGTGCTTGACTGATTGACTGTCAGACTGACTGACTGACTTCGCAAAAGGGAAAAATAAAAAAAAAAAGAATTATAAAATTAGAAAAAAATATTTGCATTTAAGATTTCCTTTCCGGCTGGGATTTGAACCCAGGGCGACACTCATGGAAGCCCAACGCTCTCGCCAATATACTATCGGATCTCTGTTGATCGGTGTCTTAATTATAATAAAAACAAAAAATGCACCTTAGTAATTATTGATCTAAAATCTTTGAAATCTAAAGGTCGAATGATTAAACTGACTCAGAATTTTCTTCCGTACATAAATAATCCATATTTTCAAAAGAAAGAAATTGAAAAAAAAAAAGAATCTTCAAATTAGAAGAGAAATATATACATGGAAGATTTTCGTTCCGGCCGGGACTCGAACCCAGTACCACGCGCTTGGAACCCAACGGTCTAGCCATTAGGCTATCGGAGCTCTGTCGATGGAAGTCTTAAATATAATAAAAACAAAAAATGCACCTTGGTAATTATTGATTCAAACACTTTGAAATTTACAGGTCGAATAATTAAACTGACTCAGAATTTTTCTCCCTACATAAATAATCAATATTCGCAAAAGAGAAAAATTAAAAAAAAAAGAAGAAGAAATTTCAAATTAGAAACTAAAAGTATACATTGAAGATTTTCGTTCAGGCTGGGACTCGAACCCAGGGCCACTCGCTTGGAAGCCTAACACTCTAGCCATTAGTCTATGGGAGCTCTGTCGGTGGGAGTTTTAAATATAATAAAAACAAAAAATGCACCTTGGTAATTGTTTATTTAAACACTTTGAAATCTTCGTGTCGAAAAATTAAACTGACTCAGAATTTTCTTCCCTACATAAATAATCAATAATTGCAAAGGAAAGAAATTGAAAAAAAAAAGAATTTTCAAATTAGAAAAGAAATATATACATTGAAGATATTCGCTCCGGCTGGGACTCGAACCCAGGCCACTCGCTTGGAAGACCAGCGGTCTAGCCATTAGGCTATCGGAGTTCTGTCGAGCGGAGTCTTACTGCCTGACTGACAGACTGACTCACTGACTGACTGATACTGACTGACTGACTCACTGACTGACCGAGACTGACTGACTAACTGCCTGACTGACTGAGACTGGACTGACTGACTGACTGACTGACTAACTGACTGACTGAGACTGACTGACTGACTGCTTGACTCTCTGACTGGCTATTTCACTGACTGACTGAATGACTAAATGACTGACTGACACTGACTGACTGACTGCTTGACTACCTGACTGACTGCTTGACTGACTAACTGACTGGACAGGACTGACGGACTGACTGACTGACAGACTGACTGAATAAGGATGACTGACAGACTGACTGAATAAGGCTGACTGACTGACTGACTGACAGACTGACTGAATAAGGCTGACCGACTGACTGACTGCCTGACTGACTGAATGACTGACTGACTGACTGACCGAGACTGACTGACTGACTGACTGAGACTGGACTGGACTGACTGACTGACTGACTGACTGAGACTGACTGACTGCTTTAGTGACTAACTGACTGCACAGGACTGACCGACCGACTGACTGACTGACTGCCTGACTGACTGACTGCCTGACTGACTGACTGACTGAATGACTGACTGACTGAGACTAAATGACTGACTGCTTGACTGACTGGCTGAAGGACTAACTTACTGACTGAGTGACTGACTGACTGGACTGACTGACTGAGACTGAATGACTGAGTGCTTGACTGATTGACTGTCAGACTGACTGACTGACTTCGCAAAAGGGAAAAATAAAAAAAAAGAATTATAAAATTAGAAAAAAATATTTGCATTTAAGATTTCCTTTCCGGCTGGGATTTGAACCCAGGGCGACACTCATGGAAGCCCAACGCTCTCGCCAATATACTATCGGATCTCTGTTGATCGGTGTCTTAATTATAATGAAAACAAAAAATGCACCTTAGTAATTATTGATCTAAAATCTTTGAAATCTAAAGGTCGAATGATTAAACTGACTCAGAATTTTCTTCCGTACATAAATAATCCATATTTGCAAAAGAAAGAAATTGAAAAAAAAAGAATCTTCAAATTAGAAGAGAAATATATACATGGAAGAATTTCGTTCCGGCCGGGACTCGAACCCAGTACCACGCGCTTGGAACCCAACGGTCTAGCCATTAGGCTATCGGAGCTCTGTCGATGGAAGTCTTAAATATAATAAAAACAAAAAATGCACCTTGGTAATTATTGATTCAAACACTTTGAAATTTACAGGTCGAATAATTAAACTGACTCAGAATTTTTCTCCCTACATAAATAATCAATATTCGCAAAAGAGAAAAATTAAAAAAAAAGAAGAAGAAATTTCAAATTAGAAACTAAAAGTATACATTGAAGATTTTCGTTCAGGCTTTGACTCGAACCCAGGGCCACTCGCTTGGAAGCCTAACACTCTAGCCATTAGTCTATGGGAGCTCTGTCGGTGGGAGTTTTAAATATAATAAAAACAAAAAATGCACCTTGGTAATTGTTTATTTAAACACTTTGAAATCTTCGTGTCGAAAAATTAAACTGACTCAGAATTTTCTTCCCTACATAAACAATCAATAATTGCAAAGGAAAGAAATTGAAAAAAAAAAGAATTTTCAAATTAGAAAAGAAATATATACATTGAAGATATTCGCTCCGGCTGGGACTCGAACCCAGGCCACTCGCTTGGAAGACCAGCGGTCTAGCCATTAGGCTATCGGAGTTCTGTCGAGCGGAGTCTTACTGCCTGACTGATACTGCCTGACTGACAGACTGACTCACTGACTGACTGATACTGACTGACTGACTCACTGACCGAGACTGACTGACTAACTGCCTGACTGACTGAGACTGGACTGACTGACTGACTGACTGACTGACTGACTAACTGACTGACTGAGACTGACTGACTGACTGCTTGACTCTCTGACTGGCTATTTCACTGACTGACTGAATGACTAAATGACTGACTGACACTGACTGACTGACTGCTTGACTACCTGACTGACTGCTTGACTGACTAACTGACTGGACAGGACTGACCGACTGACTGACTGACAGACTGACTGAATAAGGATGACTGACAGACTGACTGAATAAGGCTGACTGACTGACTGACTGAGAGACTGACTGAATAAGGCTGACCGACTGACTGACTGCCTGACTGACTGACTGACTGAATGACTGACTGACTGACTGACCGAGACTGACTGACTGACTGACTGAGACTGGACTGGACTGACTGACTGACTGACTGACTGACTGCTTTAGTGACTAACTGACTGCACAGGACTGACCGACTGCCTGACTGACTGACTGCCTGACTGACTGACTGACTGAATGACTGACTGACTGACTGAATGACTGACTGACTGAGACTAAATGACTGAAGGACTAACTGACTGACTGAGTGACTGACTTACTGGACTGACTGACTGAGACTGAATGACTGAGTGCTTGACTGATTGACTGTCAGACTGACTGACTGACTTCGCAAAAGGGAAAAATAAAAAAAAAAGAATTATAAAATTAGAAAAAAATATTTGCATTTAAGATTTCCTTTCCGGCTGGGATTTGAACCCAGGGCGACACTCATGGAAGCCCAACTCCCTCGCCAATATACTATCGGATCTCTGTTGATCGGTGTCTTAATTATAATAAAAACAAAAAATGCACCTTAGTAATTATTGATCTAAAATCTTTGAAATCTAAAGGTCGAATGATTAAACTGACTCAGAATTTTCTTCCGTACATAAATAATCCATATTTGCAAAAGAAAGAAATTGAAAAAAAAAAAGAATCTTCAAATTAGAAGAGAAATATATACATGGAAGATTTTCGTTCCGGCCGGGACTCGAACCCAGTACCACGCGCTTGGGACCCAACGGTCTAGCCATTAGGCTATCGGAGCTCTGTCGATGGAAGTCTTAAATATAATAAAAACAAAAAATGCACCTTGGTAGTTATTGATTCAAACACTTTGAAATTTACAGGTCGAATAATTAAACTGACTCAGAATTTTTCTCCCTACATAAATAATCAATATTCGCAAAAGAGAAAAATTAAAAAAAAAAAGAAGAAGAAATTTCAAATTAGAAACTAAAAGTATACATTGAAGATTTTCGTTCAGGCTGGGACTCGAACCCAGGGCCACTCGCTTGGAAGCCTAACACTCTAGCCATTAGTCTATGGGAGCTCTGTCGGTGGGAGTTTTAAATATAATAAAAACAAAAAATGCACCTTGGTAATTGCTTATTTAAACACTTTGAAATCTTTGTGTCGAAAAATTAAACTGACTCAGAATTTTCTTCCCTACATAAATAATCAATAATTGCAAAGGAGAGAAATTGAAAAAAAAAAAGCATTTTCAAATTAGAAAAGAAATATATACATTGAAGATATTCGCTCCGGCTGGGACTCGAACCCAGGCCACTCGCTTGGAAGACCAGCGGTCTAGCCATTAGGCTATCGGAGTTCTGTCGAGCGGAGTCTTACTGCCTGACTGATACTGCCTGACTGACAGACTGACTCACTGACTGACTGATACTGACTGACTGACTCACTGACTGACCGAGACTGACTGACTAACTGCCTGACTGACTGAGACTGGACTGACTGACTGACTGACTGACTGACTGACCTACTGACTGACTGAGACTGACTGACTGACTGCTTGACTCTCTGACTGGCTATTTCACTGACTGACTGAATGACTAAATGACTGACTGACACTGACTGACTGACTGCTTGACTACCTGACTGACTGCTTGACTGACTAACTGACTGGACAGGACTGACCGACTGACTGACTGACAGACTGACTGAATAAGGATGACTGACAGACTGACTGAATAAGGCTGACTGACTGACTGACTGACAGACTGACTGAATAAGGCTGACCGACTGACTGACTGCCTGACTGACTGACTGACTGAATGACTGACTGACTGACTGACCGAGACTGACTGACTGACTGACTGAGACTGGACTGGACTGACTGACTGACTGACTGAGACTGACTGACTGCTTTAGTGACTAACTGACTGCACAGGACTGACCGACTGACTGACTGACTGACTGCCTGACTGACTGACTGACTGAATGACTGACTGACTGAGACTAAATGACTGACTGCTTGACTGACTGGCTGAAGGACTAACTGACTGACTGAGTGACTGACTGACTGGACTGACTGACTGAGACTGAATGACTGAGTGCTTGACTGATTGACTGTCAGACTGACTGACTGACTTCGCAAAAGGGAAAAATAAAAAAAAAAGAATTATAAAATTAGAAAAAAATATTTGCATTTAAGATTTCCATTCCGGCTGGGATTTGAACCCAGGGCGACACTCATGGAAGCCCAACGCTCTCGCCAATATACTATCGGATCTCTGTTGATCGGTGTCTTAATTATAATAAAAACAAAAAATGCACCTTAGTAATTATTGATCTAAAATCTTTGAAATCTAAAGGTCGAATGATTAAACTGACTCAGAATTTTCTTCCGTACATAAATAATCCATATTTGCAAAAGAAAGAAATTGAAAAAAAAAAGAATCTTCAAATTAGAAGAGAAATATATACATGGAAGATTTTCGTTCCGGCCGGGACTCGAACCCAGTACCACGCGCTTGGAACCCAACGGTCTAGCCATTAGGCTATCGGAGCTCTGTCGGTGGAAGTCTTAAATATAATAAAAACAAAAAATGCACCTTGGTAATTATTGATTCAAACACTTTGAAATTTACAGGTCGAATAATTAAACTGACTCAGAATTTTTCTCCCTACATAAATAATCAATATTCGCAAAAGAGAAAAATTAAAAAAAAAAGAAGAAGAAATTTCAAATTAGAAACTAAAAGTATACATTGAAGATTTTCGTTCAGGCTGGGACTCGAACCCAGGGCCACTCACTTGGAAGCCTAACACTCTAGCCATTAGTCTATGGGAGCTCTGTCGGTGGGAGTTTTAAATATAATAAAAACAAAAAATGCACCTTGGTAATTGTTTATTTAAACACTTTGAAATCTTCGTGTCGAAAAATTAAACTGACTCAGAATTTTCTTCCCTACATTAATAATCAATAACTGCAAAGGAAAGAAATTGAAAAAAAAAAGAATTTTCAAATTAGAAAAGAAATATATACATTGAAGATATTCGCTCCGGCTGGGACTCGAACCCAGGCCACTCGCTTGGAAGACCAGCGGTCTAGCCATTAGGCTATCGTAGTTCTGTCGAGCGGAGTCTTACTGCCTGACTGATACTGCCTGACTGACAGACTGACTCACTGACTGACTGATACTGACTGACTGACTCACTGACTGACTGAGACTGACTGACTAACTGCCTGACTGACTGAGACTGGACTGACTGACTGACTGACTGACTAACTGACTGACTGAGACTGACTGACTGACTGCTTGACTCTCTGACTGGCTATTTCACTGACTGACTGAATGACTAAATGACTGACTGACACTGACTGACTGACTGCTTGACTACCTGACTGACTGCTTGACTGACTAACTGACTGGACAGGACTGACCGACTGACTGACTGACAGACTGACTGAATAAGGATGACTGACAGACTGATTGAATAAGGCTGCCTGACTGACTGACTGACTGAATGACTGACTGACTGACTGACCGAGACTGACTGACTGACTGACTGAGACTGGACTGGACTGACTGACTGACTGACTGACTGAGACTGACTGACTGCTTTAGTGACTAACTGACTGCACAGGACTGACCGACTGACTGACTGACTGACTGCCTGACTGACTGACTGACTGAATGACTGACTGACTGAGACTAAATGACTGACTGCTTGACTGACTGACTGACTGTACTGACTGACTGAGACTGAATGACTGAGTGCTTGACTGATTGGCTGTCAGACTGACTGACTGACTTCGCAAAAGGGAAAAATAAAAAAAAAGAATTATAAAATTAGAAAAAAATATTTGCATTTAAGATTTCCTTTCCGGCCGGGACTCGAACCCAGTACCACACGCTAGGAACCCAACGGTCTAGCCATTAGGCTATCGGAGCTCTGTCGATGGAAGTCTTAAATATAATAAAAACAAAAAATGCACCTTGGTAATTATTGATTCAAACACTTTGAAATTTACAGGTCGAATAATTAAACTGACTCAGAATTTTTCTCCCTACATAAATAATCAATATTCGCAAAAGAGAAAAAATAAAAAAAAAAGAAGAAGAAATTTCAAATTAGAAACTAAAAGTATACATTGAAGATTTTCGTTCAGGCTGGGACTCGAACCCAGGGCCACTCGCTTGGAAGCCTAACACTCTAGCCATTAGTCTATGGGAGCTCTGTCGGTGGGAGTTTTAAATATAATAAAAACAAAAAATGCACCTTGGTAATTGTTTATTTAAACACTTTGAAATCTTCGTGTCGAAAATTAAACTGACTCAGAATTTTCTTCCCTACATAAATAATCAATAATTGCAAAGGAAAGAAATTGAAAAAAAAAAGAATTTTCAAATTAGAAAAGTAATATATACATTGAAGATAATCGCTCCGGCTGGGACTCGAACCCAGGCCACTCGCTTGGAAGACCAGCGGTCTAGCCATTAGGCTATCGGAGTTCTGTCGAGCGGAGTCTTACTGCCTGACTGATACTGCCTGACTGACAGACTGACTCACTGACTGACTGATACTGACTGACTGACTCACTGACTGACCGAGACTGACTGACTAACTGCCTGACTGACTGAGACTGGACTGACTGACTGACTGACTGACTGACTGACTAACTGACTGACTGAGACTGACTGACTGACTGCTTGACTCTCTGACTGGCTATTTCACTGACTGACTGAATGACTAAATGACTGACTGACACTGACTGACTGACTGCTTGACTACCTGACTGACTGCTTGACTGACTAACTGACTGGACAGGACTGACCGACTGACTGACTGACAGACTGACTGAATAAGGATGACTGACAGACTGACTGAATAAGGCTGACTGACAGACTGACTGAATAAGGCTGACTGACTGACTGACTGACAGACTGACTGAATAAGGCTGACCGACTGACTGACTGCCTGACTGACTGACTGACTGAATGACTGACTGACTGACTGACCGAGACTGACTGACTGACTGACTGACTGACTGAGACTGACTGACTGCTTTAGTGACTAACTGACTGCACAGGACTGACCGACTGACTGACTGACTGACTGACTGAATAAGGATGACTGACAGACTGACTGCTTGACTGACTGACTGACTGAATGACTGACTGACTGACTGACCGAGACTGACTGACTGACTGACTGAGACTGGACTGGACTGACTGACTGACTGACTGACTGAGACTGACTGACTGCTTTAGTGACTAACTGACTGCACAGGACTGACCGAGTGACTGACTGACTGACTGCCTGACTGACTGACTGACTGAATGACTGACTGACTGAGACTAAATGACTGACTGCTTGACTGACTGGCTGAAGGACTAACTGACTGACTGAGTGACTGACTGACTGACAGACTGACTGAATAAGGATGACTGACAGACTGACTGAATAAGGCTGACTGATTGACTGACTGACAGACTGACTGAATAAGGCTGACCGACTGACTGACTGCCTGACTGACTGACTGAATGACTGACTGACTGACTGACCGAGACTGACTGACTGACTGACTGAGACTGGACTGGACTGACTGACTGACTGACTGACTGAGACTGACTGACTGCTTTAGTGACTAACTGACTGCACAGGACTGACCGACTGACTGACTGACTGACTGCCTGACTGACTGACTGACTGAATGACTGACTGGCTGAGACTAAATGACTGACTGCTTGACTGACTGGCTGAAGGACTAACTGACTGACTGAGTGACTGACTGACTGGACTGACTGACTGAGACTGAATGACTGAGTGCTTGACTGATTGACTGTCAGACTGACTGACTGACTTCGCAAAAGGGAAAAATAAAAAAAAAGAATTATAAAATTAGAAAAAAATATTTGCATTTAAGATTTCCATTCCGGCTAGGATTTGAACCCAGGGCGACACTCATGGAAGCCCAACGCTCTCGCCAATATACTATCGGACCTCTGTTGATCGGTGTCTTAATTATAATAAAAACAAAAAATGCACCTTAGTAATTATTGATCTAAAATCTTTGAAATCTAAAGGTCGAATGATTAAACTGACTCAGAATTTTCTTCCGTACATAAATAATCCATATTTGCAAAAGAAAGAAATTGAAAAAAAAAAGAATCTTCAAATTAGAAGAGAAATATATACATGGAAGATTTTCGTTCCGGCCGGGACTCGAACCCAGTACCACGCGTTTGGAACCCAACGGTCTAGCCATTAGGCTATCGGAGTTCTGTCGAGCGGAGTCTTACTGCCTGACTGATACTGCCTGACTGACAGACTGACTCACTGACTGACTGATACTGACTGACTGACTCACTGACTGACCGAGACTGACTGACTAACTGCCTGACTGACTGAGACTGGACTGACTGACTGACTGACTGACTGACTGACTAACTGACTGACTGAGACTGACTGACTGACTGCTTGACTCTCTGACTGGCTATTTCACTGACTGACTGAATGACTAAATGACTGACTGACACTGACTGACTGACTGCTTGACTACCTGACTGACTGCTTGACTGACTAACTGACTGGACAGGACTGACCGACTGACTGACTGACAGACTGACTGAATAAGGATGACTGACAGACTGACTGAATAAGGCTGACTGACTGACTGACTGACAGACTGACTGAATAAGGCTGACCGACTGACTGACTGCCTGACTGACTGACTGACTGAATGACTGACTGACTGACTGACCGAGACTGACTGACTGACTGACTGAGACTGGACTGGACTGACTGACTGACTGACTGACTGAGACTGACTGACTGCTTTAGTGACTAACTGACTGCACAGGACTGACCGACTGACTGACTGACTGACTGCCTGACTGACTGACTGACTGAATGACTGACTGACTGAGACTAAATGACTGACTGCTTGACTGACTGGCTGAAGGACTAACTGACTGACTGAGTGACTGACTGACTGGACTGACTGACTGAGACTGAATGACTGAGTGCTTGACTGATTGACTGTCAGACTGACTGACTGACTTCGCAAAAGGGAAAAATAAAAAAAAAAGAATTATAAAATTAGAAAAAAATATTTGCATTTAAGATTTCCTTTCCGGCTGGGATTTGAACCCAGGGCGACACTCATGGAAGCCCAACGCTCTCGCCAATATACTATCGGATCTCTGTTGATCGGTGTCTTAATTATAATAAAAACCAAAAATGCACCTTAGTAATTATTGATCTAAAATCTTTGAAATCTAAAGGTCGAATGATTAAACTGACTCAGAATTTTCTTCCGTACATAAATAATCCATATTTGCAAAAGAAAGAAATTGAAAAAAAAAAGAATCTTCAAATTAGAAGAGAAATATATACATGGAAGATTTTCGTTCCGGCCGGGACTCGAACCCAGTACCACGCGCTTGGAACCCAACGCTCTAGCCATTAGGCTATCGGAGCTCTGTCCATGGAAGTCTTAAATATAATAAAAACAAAAAATGCACATTGGTAATTATTGATTCAAACACTTTGAAATTTACAGGTCGAATAATTAAACTGACTCAGAATTTTTCTCCCTACATAAATAATCAATATTCGCAAAAGAGAAAAATTAAAAAAAAAGAAGAAGAAATTTCAAATTAGAAACTAAAAGTATACAATGAAGATTTTCGTTCAGGCTGGGACTCGAACCCAGGGCCACTCGCTTGGAAGCCTAACACTCTAGCCATTAGTCTATGGGAGCACTGTCGGTGGGAGTTTTAAATATAATAAAAACAAAAAATGCACCTTGGTAATTGTTTATTTAAACACTTTGAAATCTTCGTGTCGAAAAATTAAACTGACTCAGAATTTTCTTCCCTACATAAATAATCAATAATTGCAAAGGAAAGAAATTGAAAAAAAAAAGAATTTTCAAATTAGAAAAGAAATATATACATTGAAGATATTCGCTCCGGCTGGGACTCGAACCCAGGCCACTCGCTTGGAAGGCCAGCGGTCTAGCCATTAGGCTATCGCAGTTCTGTCGAACAGAGTCTTACTGCCTGACTGATACTGCCTGACTGACAGACTGACTCACTGACTGACTGATACTGACTGACTGACTCACTGACTGACCGAGACTGACTGACTAACTGCCTGACTGACTGAGACTGGACTGACCGACTGACTGACTGACTGACTGACTAACTGACTGACTGAGACTGACTGACTGACTGCTTGACTCTCTGACTGGCTATTTCACTGACTGACTGAATGACTAAATGACTGACTGACACTGACTGACTGACTGCTTGACTACCTGACTGACTGCTTGACTGACTAACTGACTGGACAGGACTGACCGACTGACTGACTGACAGACTGACTGAATAAGGATGACTGACAGACTGACTGAATAAGGCTGACTGATTGACTGACTGACAGACTGACTGAATAAGGCTGACCGACTGACTGACTGCCTGACTGAATGACTGACTGTCTGACTGACCGAGACTGACTGACTGAGACTGGACTGGACTGACTGACTGACTGACTGACTGAGACTGACTGACTGCTTTAGTGACTAACTGACTGCACAGGACTGACCGACTGACTGACTGACTGAGACTAAATGACTGACTGCTTGACTGACTGGCTGAAGGACTAACTGACTGACTGAGTGACTGACTGACTGGACTGACTGACTGAGACTGAATGACTGAGTGCTTGACTGATTGACTGTCAGACTGACTGACTGACTTCGCAAAAGGGAAAAATAAAAAAAAAGAATTATAAAATTAGAAAAAAATATTTGCATTTAAGATTTCCTTTCCGGCCGGGACTCGAACCCAGTACCACGCGCTAGGAACCCAACGGTCTAGCCATTAGGCTATCGGAGCTCTGTCGATGGAAGTCTTAAATATAATAAAAACAAAAAATGCACCTTGGTAATTATTGATTCAAACACTTTGAAATTTACAGGTCGAATAATTAAACTGACTCAGAATTTTTCTCCCTACATAAATAATCAATATTCGCAAAAGAGAAAAATTAAAAAAAAAAGAAGAAGAAATTTCAAATTAGAAACTAAAAGTATACATTGAAGATTTTCGTTCAGGCTGGGACTCGAACCCAGGGCCACCCGCTCGGAAGCCTAACACTCTAGCCATTAGTCTATGGGAGCTCTGTCGGTGGGAGTTTTAAATATAATAAAAACAAAAAATGCACCTTGGTAATTGTTTATTTAAACACTTTGAAATCTTCGTGTCGAAAAATTAAACTGACTCAGAATTTTCTTCCCTACATAAATAATCAATAATTGCAAAGGAAAGAAATTGAAAAAAAAAAGAATTTTCAAATTAGAAAAGAAATATATACATTGAAGATATTCGCTCCGGCTGGGACTCGAACCCAGACCACTCGCTTGGAAGACCAGCGGTCTAGCCATTAGGCTATCGGAGTTCTGTCGAGCGGAGTCTTACTGCCTGACTGATACTGCCTGACTGACAGACTGACTCACTGACTGACCGAGACTGACTGACTAACTGCCTGACTGACTGAGACTGGACTGACTCACTGACTGACCGAGACTGACTGACTAACTGCCTGACTGACTGAGACTGGACTGACTGACTGACTGACTGACTGACTGACTAACTGACTGACTGAGACTGACTGACTGACTGCTTGACTCTCTGACTGGTTATTTCACTGACTGACTGAATGACTAAATGACTGACTGACACTGACTGACTGACTGCTTGACTACCTGACTGACTGCTTGACAGACTAACTGACTGGACAGGACTGACCGACTGACTGACTGACAGACTGACTGAATAAGGATGACTGACAGACTGACTGAATAAGGCTGACTGACTGACTGACTGACAGACTGACTGAATAAGGCTGACCGACTGACTGACTGCCTGACTGACTGACTGACTGACTGACCGAGACTGACTGACTGACTGAGACTGGACTGGACTGACTGACTGACTGACTGACTGACTGAGACTGACTGACTGAATGACTGACTGACTGAGACTAAATGACTGACTGCTTGACTGACTGGCTGAAGGACTAACTGACTGACTGAGTGACTGACTGACTGGACTGACTGACTGAGACTGAATGACTGAGTGCTTGACTGATTGACTGTCAGACTGACTGACTGACTTCGCAAAAGGGAAAAATAAAAAAAAGAATTATAAAATTAGAAAAAAATATTTGCATTTAAGATTTCCTTTCCGGCCGGGACTCGAACCCAGTACCACGCGCTAGGAACCCAACGGTCTAGCCATTAGGCTATCGGAGCTCTGTCGATGGAAGTCTTAAATATAATAAAAACAAAAAATGCACCTTGGTAATTATTGATTCAAACACTTTGAAATTTACAGGTCGAATAATTAAACTGACTCAGAATTTTTCTCCCTACATAAATAATCAATATTCGCAAAAGAGAAAAATTAAAAAAAAAAGAAGAAGAAATTTCAAATTAGAAACTAAAAGTATACATTGAAGATTTTCGTTCAGGCTGGGACTCGAACCCAGGGCCACTCGCTTGGAAGCCTAACACTCTAGCCATTAGTCTATGGGAGCTCTGTCGGTGGGAGTTTTAAATATAATAAAAACAAAAAATGCACCTTGGTAATTGTTTATTTAAACACTTTGAAATCTTCGTGTCGAAAAATTAAACTGACTCAGAATTTTCTTCCCTACATAAATAATCAATAATTGCAAAGGAAAGAAATTGAAAAAAAAAAGAATTTTCAAATTAGAAAAGAAATATATACATTGAAGATATTCGCTCCGGCTGGGACTCGAACCCAGGCCACTCGCTTGGAAGACCAGCGGTCTAGCCATTAGGCTATCGGAGTTCTGTCGAGCGGAGTCTTACTGCCTGACTGATACTGCCTGACTGACAGACTGACTCACTGACTGACTGATACTGACTGACTGACTCACTGACTGACCGAGACTGACTGACTAACTGCCTGACTGACTGAGACTGGACTGACTGACTGACTGACTGACTGACTGACTAACTGACTGACTGAGACTGACTGACTGACTGCTTGACTCTCTGACTGGCTATTTCACTGACTGACTGAATGACTAAATGACTGACTGACACTGACTGACTGACTGCTTGACTACCTGACTGACTGCTTGACTGACTAACTGACTGGACAGGACTGACCGACTGACTGACTGACAGACTGACTGAATAAGGATGACTGACAGACTGACTGAATAAGGCTGACTGACTGACTGACTGACAGACTGACTGAATAAGGCTGACCGACTGACTGACTGCCTGACTGACTGAATGACTGACTGACTGACTGACCGAGACTGACTGACTGACTGACTGAGACTGGACTGGACTGACTGACTGACTGACTGACTGAGACTGACTGACTGCTTTAGTGACTAACTGACTGCACAGGACTGACCGACTGACTGACTGACTGACTGCCTGACTGACTGCCTGACTGAATGACTGACTGACTGAGACTAAATGACTGACTGCGTGACTGACTGGCTGAAGGACTAACTGACTGACTGAGTGACTGACTGACTGGACTGACTGACTGAGACTGAATGACTGAGTGCTTGACTGATTGACTGTCAGACTGACTGACTGACTTCGGAAAAGGGAAAAATAAAAAAAAAGAATTATAAAATTAGAAAAAAATATTTGCATTTAAGATTTCCTTTCCGGCCGGGACTCGAACCCAGTACCACACGCTAGGAACCCAACGGTCTAGCCATTAGGCTATCGGAGCTCGGTCGATGGAAGTCTTAAATATAATAAAAACAAAAAATGCACCTTGGTAATTATTGATTCAAACACTTTGAAATTTACAGGTCGAATAATTAAACTGACTCAGAATTTTTCTCTCTACATAAATAATCAATATTCGCAAAAGAGAAAAATTAAAAAAAAAAGAAGAAGAAATTTCAAATTAGAAACTAAAAGTATACATTGAAGATTTTCGTTCAGGCTGGGCCTCGAACCCAGGGCCACTCGCTTTGAAGCCTAACACTCTAGCCATTAGTCTATGGGAGCTCTGTCGGTGGGAGTTTTAAATATAATAAAAACAAAAAATGCACCTTGGTTATTGTTTATTTAAACACTTTGAAATCTTCGTGTCGAAAAATTAAACTGACTCAGAATTTTCTTCCCTACATAAATAATCAATAATTGCAAAGGAAAGAAATTGAAAAAAAAAGAATTTTCAAATTAGAAAAGTTATATATACATTGAAGATATTCGCTCCGGCTGGGACTCGAACCCAGGCCACTCGCTTGGAAGACCAGCGGTCTAGCCATTAGGCTATCGGAGTTCTGTCGAGCGGAGTCTTACTGCCTGAGTGATACTGCCTGACTGACAGACTGACTCACTGACTGACTGATACTGACTGACTGACTCACTGACTGACCGAGACTGACTGACTAACTGCCTGACTGACTGAGACTGGACTGACTGACTGACTGACTGACTGACTGACTAACTGACTGACTGAGACTGACTGACTGACTGCTTGACTCTCTGACTGGCTATTTCACTGACTGACTGAATGACTAAATGACTGACTGACACTGACCGACTGACTGCTTGACTACCTGACTGACTGCTTGACTGACTAACTGACTGGACAGGACTGACCGACTGACTGACTGACAGACTGACTGAATAAGGATGACTGACAGACTGACTGAATAAGGCTGACTGACTGACTGACTGACAGACTGACTGAATAAGGCTGACCGACTGACTGACTGCCTGACTGACTGACTGACTGAATGACTGACTGCCTGACTGACAGACTGACTGAATAAGGCTGACCGACTGACTGACTGACTGACTGAATGACTGACTGACTGACTGACCGAGACTGACTGACTGACTGACTGAGACTGACTGACTGCTTTAGTGACTAACTGACTGCACAGGACTGACCGACTGACTGACTGACTGACTGCCTGACTGACTGACTGACTGAATGACTGACTGACTGAGACTAAATGACTGACTGCTTGACTGACTGGCTGAAGGACTAACTGACTGACTGAGTGACTGACTGACTGGACTGACTGACTGAGACTGAATGACTGAGTGCTTGACTGATTGACTGTCAGACTGACTGACTGACTTCGCAAAAGGGAAAAAAAAAAAAAAAGAATTATAAAATTAGAAAAAAATATTTGCATTTAAGATTTCCTTTCCGGCCGGGACTCGAACCCAGCACCACGCGCTAGGAACCCAACGGTCTAGCCATTAGGCTATCGGAGCTCTGTCGATGGAAGTCTTAAATATAATAAAAACAAAAAATGCACCTTGGTAATTATTGATTCAAACACTTTGAAATTTACAGGTCGAATAATTAAACTGACTCAGAATTTTTCTCCGTACTCAAATAATCAATATTCGCAAAAGAGAAAAATTAAAAAAAAAAAGAAGAAGAAATTTCAAATTAGAAACTAAAAGTATACATTGAAGATTTTCGTTCAGGCTGGGACTCGAACCCAGGGCCACTCGCTTGGAAGCCTAACACTCTAGCCATTAGTCTATGGGAGCTCTGTCGGTGGGAGTTTTAAATATAATAAAAACAAAAAATGCACCTTGGTAATTGTTTATTTAAACACTTTGAAATCTTCGTGTCGAAAAATTAAACTGACTCAGAATTTTCTTCCCTACATAAATAATCAATAATTGCAAAGGAAAGAAATTGAAAAAAAAAAAGAATTTTCAAATTAGAAAAGAAATATATACATTGAAGATATTCGCTCCGGCTGGGACTCGAACCCAGGCCACTCGCTTGGAAGACCAGAGGTCTAGCCATTAGGCTATCGGAGTTCTGTCGAGCGGAGTCTTACTGCCTGACTGATACTGCCTGACTGACAGACTGACTCACTGACTGACTGACTGAGACTGGACTGACTCACTGACTGACCGAGACTGACTGACTAACTGCCTGACTGACTGAGACTGGACTGACTGACTGACTGACTGACTGACTAACTGACTGACTGAGACTGACTGACTGCTTGACTCTCTGACTGGCTATTTCACTGACTGACTGAATGACTAAATGACTGACTGACACTGACTGACTGACTGCTTGACTACCTGACTGACTGCTTGACTGACTAACTGACTGGACAGGACTGACCGACTGACTGACTGACAGACTGACTGAATAAGGATGACTGACAGACTGACTGAATAAGGCTGACTGACTGACTGACTGACAGAATAAGGCTGACCGACTGACTGACTGCCTGACTGACTGACTGACTGAATGACTGACTGACTGACTGACCGAGACTGACTGACTGACTGACTGAGACTGGACTGGACTGACTGACTGACTGACTGACTGAGACTGACTGACTGCTTTAGTGACTAACTGACTGCACAGGACTGACCGACTGACTGACTGACTGACTGCCTGACTGACTGACTGACTGAATGACTGACTGACTGAGACTAAATGACTGACTGCTTGACTGACTGGCTGAAGGACTAACTGACTGACTGAGTGACTGACTGACTGGACTGACTGACTGAGACTAAATGACTGAGTGCTTGACTGATTGACTGTCAGACTGACTGACTGACTTCGCAAAAGGGAAAAATAAAAAAAAGAATTATAAAATTAGAAAAAAATATTTGCATTTAAGATTTCCTTTCCGGCTGGGATTTGAACCCAGGGCGACACTCATGGAAGCCCAACGCTCTCGCCAATATACTATCGGATCTCTGTTGATTGGTGTCTTAATTATAATAAAAACAAAAAATGCACCTTAGTAATTATTGATCTGAAATCTTTGAAATCTAAAGGTCGAATGATTAAACTGATTTAGAATTTTCTTCCGTACATAAATAATCCATATTTGCAAAAGAAAGAAATTGAAAAAAAAAGAATCTTCAAATTAGAAGAGAAATATATACATGGAAGATTTTCTTTCCGGCCGGGACTCAAACCCAGTACCACGCGCTTGGAACCCAACGGTCTAGCCATTAGGCTATCGGAGCTCTGTCGATGGAAGTCTTAAATATAATAAAAACTAAAAATGCACCTTGGTAATTATTGATTCAAACACTTTGAAATTTACAGGTCGAATAATTAAACTGACTCAGAATTTTTCTCCCTACATAAATAATCAATAATAATTTCAAAGGAAAGAAATTGAAAAAAAAAAGAATTTTCAAATTAGAAAAGAAATATATACATTGAAGATATTCGCTCCGGCTGGGACTCGAACCCAGGCCACTCGCTTGGAAGACCAGCGGTCTAGCCATTAGGCTATCGGAGTTCTGTCGAGCGGAGTCTTACTGCCTGACTGATACTGCCTGACTGACAGACTGACTCACTGACTGAATGACTGAGACTGGACTGACTCACTGACTGACCGAGACTGACTGACTAACTGCCTGACTGACTGAGACTGGACTGACTGACTGACTGACTGACTGACTGACTAACTGACTGACTGAGACTGACTGACTGACTGCTTGACTCTCTGACTGGCTATTTCACTGACTGACTGAATGACTAAATGACTGACTGACACTGACTGACTGACTGCTTGACTACCTGACTGACTGCTTGACTGACTAACTGACTGGACAGGACTGACCGACTGACTGACTGACAGACTGACTGAATAAGGATGACTGACAGACTGACTGAATAAGGCTGACTGACTGACTGACTGACAGACTGACTGAATAAGGCTGACCGACTGACTGACTGCCTGACTGACTGACTGACTGACCGAGACTGACTGACTGACTGACTGAGACTGGACTGGACTGACTGACTGACTGACTGACTGAGACTGACTGACTGCTTTAGTGACTAACTGACTGCACAGGACTGACCGACTGACTGACTAACTGACTGCCTGACTGAATGACTGACTGACTGAGACTAAATGACTGACTGCTTGACTGACTGGCTGAAGGACTAACTGACTGACTGAGTGACTGACTGACTGGACTGACTGACTGAGACTGAATGACTGAGTGCTTGACTGATTGACTGTCAGACTGACTGACTTCGCAAAAGGGAAAAATAAAAAAAAAGAATTATAAAATTAGAAAAAAATATTTGCATTTAAAATTTCCTTTCCGGCCGGGACTCGAACCCAGTACCACGCGCTAGGAACCCAACGGTCTAGCCATTAGGCTATCGGAGCTCTGTCGATGGAAGTCTTAAATATAATAAAAACTAAAAATGCACCTTGGTAATTATTGATTCAAACACTTTGAAATTTACAGGTCGAATAATTAAACTGACTCAGAATTTTTCTCCCTACATAAATAATCAATATTCGCAAAAGAGAAAAATTAAAAAAAAAGAAGAAGAAATTTCAAATTAGAAACTAAAAGTATACATTGAAGATTTTCGTTCAGGCTGGGACTCGAACCCAGGGCCACTCGCTTGGAAGCCTAACACTCTAGCCATTAGTCTATGGGAGCTCTGTCGGTGGGAGTTTTAAATATAATAAAAACAAAAAATGCACCTTGGTAATTGTTTATTTTAACACTTTGAAATCTTCGTGTCGAAAAATTAAACTGACTCAGAATTTTCTTCCCTACATAAATAATCAATAATTGCAAAGGAAAGAAATTGAAAAAAAAAGAATTTTCAAATTAGAAAAGAAATATATACATTGAAGATATTCGCTCCGGCTGGGACTCGAACCCAGGCCACTCGCTTGGAAGACCAGCGGTCTAGCCATTAGGCTATCGGAGTTCTGTCGAGCGGAGTCTTACTGCCTGACTGATACTGCCTGACTGACAGACTGACTCACTGACTGACTGATACTGACTGACTGACTCACTGACTGACCGAGACTGACTGACTAACTGCCTGACTGACTGAGACTGGACTGACTGACTGACTGACTGACTGACTGACTAACTGACTGACTGAGACTGACTGACTGACTGCTTGACTCTCTGACTGGCTATTTCACTGACTGACTGAATGACTAAATGACTGACTGACACTGACTGACTGACTGCTTGATTACCTGACTGACTGCTTGACTGACTAACTGACTGGACAGGACTGACCGACTGACTGACAGACAGACTGACTGAATAAGGATGACTGACAGACTGACTGAATAAGGCTGACTGACTGACTGACTGACAGACGGACTGAATAAGGCTGACCGACTGACTGACTGCCTGACTGACTGACTGACTGAATGACTGACTGACTGACCGAGACTGACTGACTGACTGACTGAGACTGGACTGGACTGACTGACTGACTGACTGACTGAGACTGACTGACTGCTTTAGTGACTGACTGACTGACTGAGACTGACTGACTGCTTTAGTGACTAACTGACTGCACAGGACTGACCGACTGACTGACTGACTGACTGCCTGACTGACTGACTGCTTGACTGACTGGCTGAAGGACTAACTGACTGACTGAGTGACTGACTGACTGGACTGACTGACTGAGACTGAATGACTGAGTGCTTGACTGATTGACTGTCAGACTGACTGACTGACTTCGCAAAAGGGAAGAATAAAAAAAAAAGAATTATAAAATTAGAAAAAAATATTTGCATTTAAGATTTCCTTTCCGGCTGGGATTTGAACCCAGGGCGACACTCATGGAAGCCCAACGCTCTCGCCAATATACTATCGGATCTCTGTTGATCGGTGTCTTAATTATAATAAAAACAAAAAATGCACCTTAGTAATTATTGATCTAAAATCTTTGAAATCTAAAGGTCGAATGATTAAACTGACTCAGAATTTTCTTCCGTACATAAATAATCCATATTTGCAAAAGAAAGAAATTGAAAAAAAAAGAATCTTCAAATTAGAAGAGAAATATATACATGGAAGATTTTCGTTCCGGCCGGGACTCGAACCCAGTACCACGCGCTTGGAACCCAACGGTCTAGCCATTAGGCTATCGGAGCTCTGTCGATGGAAGTCTTAAATATAATAAAAACAAAAAATGCACCTTGGTAATTATTGATTCAAACACTTTGAAATTTACAGGTCGAATAATTAAACTGACTCAGAATTTTTCTCCCTACATAAATAATCAATATTCGCAAAAGAGAAAAATTAAAAAAAAAAGAAGAAGAAATTTCAAATTAGAAACTAAAAGTATACATTGAAGATTTTCGTTCAGGCTGGGACTCGAACCCAGGGCCACTCGCTTGGAAGCCTAACACTCTAGCCATTAGTCTATTGGAGCTCTGTCGGTGGGAGTTTTAAATATAATAAAAACAAAAAATGCACCTTGGTAATTGTTTATTTAAACACTTTGAAATCTTCGTGTCGAAAAATTAAACTGACTCAGAATTTTCTTCCCTACATAAATAATCAATAATTGCAAAGGAAAGAAATTGAAAAAAAAAAAGAATTTTCAAATTAGAAAAGAAATATATACATTGAAGATATTCGCTCCGGCTGGGACTCGAACCCAGGCCACTCGCTTGGAAGACCAGCGGTCTAGCCATTAGGCTATCGGAGTTCTGTCGAGCGGAGTCTTACTGCCTGACTGATACTGCCTGACTGACAGACTGACTTACTGACTGACTGATACTGACTGACTGACTCACTGACTGACCGAGACTGACTGACTAACTGCCTGACTGACTGAGATTGGACTGACTCACTGACTGACCGAGACTGACTGACTAACTGCCTGACTGACTGAGACTGGACTGACTGACTGACTGACTGACTGACTGACTAACTGACTGACTGAGACTGACTGACTGACTGCTTGACTCTCTGACTGGCTATTTCACTGACTGACTGAATGACTAAATGACTGACTGACACTGACTGACTGACTGCTTGACTACCTGACTGACTGCTTGACTGACTAACTGACTGGACAGGACTGACTGACTGACTGACTGACAGACTGACTGAATAAGGCTGACCGACTGACTGACTGCCTGACTGACTGCCTGACTGAATGACTGACTGACTGAGACTAAATGACTGACTGCTTGACTGACTGGCTGAAGGACTAACTGACTGACTGAGTGACTGACTGACTGACTGAGACTGAATGACTGAGTGCTTGACTGATTGACTGTCAGACTGACTGACTGACTTCGCAAAAGGGAAAAATAAAAAAAAAGAATTATAAAATTAGAAAAAAATATTTGCATTTAAGATTTCCTTTCCGGCCGGGACTCGAACCCAGTACCACGCGCTAGGAACCCAACGGTCTAGCCATTAGGCTATCGGAGCTCTGTCGATGGAAGTCTTAAATATAATAAAAACAAAAAATGCACCTTGGTAATTATTGATTCAAACACTTTGAAATTTACAGGTCGAATAATTAAACTGACTGAGAATTTTTCTCCCTACATAAATAATCAATATTCGCAAAAGAGAAAAATTAAAAAAAAAAGAAGAAGAAATTTCAAATTAGAAACTAAAAGTATACGTTGAAGATTTTCGTTCAGGCTGGGACTCGAACCCAGGGCCACTCGCTCGGAAGCCTAACACTCTAGCCATTAGTCTATGGGAGCTCTGTCGGTGGGAGTTTTAAATATAATAAAAACAAAAAATGCACCTTGGTAATTGTTTATTTAAACACTTTGAAATCTTTGTGTCGAAAAATTAAACTGACTCAGAATTTTCTTCCCTACATAAATAATCAATAATTGCAAAGGAAAGAAATTGAAAAAAAAAAGAATTTTCAAATTAGAAAAGAAATATATACATTGAAGATATTCGCTCCGGCTGGGACTCGAACCCAGGCCACTCGCTTGGAAGACCAGCGGTCTAGCCATTAGGCTATCGGAGTTCTGTCGAGCGGAGTCTTACTGCCTGACTGATACTGCCTGACTGACAGACTGACTCACTGACTGACTGATACTGACTGACTGACTCACTGACCGAGACTGACTGACTAACTGCCTGACTGACTGAGACTGGACTGACTGACTGACTGACTGACTGACTGACTAACTGACTGACTGAGACTGACTGACTGACTGCTTGACTCTCTGACTGGCTATTTCACTGACTGACTGAATGACTAAATGACTGACTGACACTGACTGACTGACTGCTTGATTACCTGACTGACTGCTTGACTGACTAACTGACTGGACAGGACTGACCGACTGACTGACAGACAGACTGACTGAATAAGGATGACTGACAGACTGACTGAATAAGGCTGACTGACTGACTGACTGACAGACGGACTGAATAAGGCTGACCGACTGACTGACTGCCTGACTGACTGACTGACTGAATGACTGACTGACTGACCGAGACTGACTGACTGACTGACTGAGACTGGACTGGACTGACTGACTGACTGACTGACTGAGACTGACTGACTGCTTTAGTGACTGACTGACTGACTGAGACTGACTGACTGCTTTAGTGACTAACTGACTGCACAGGACTGACCGACTGACTGACTGACTGACTGCCTGACTGACTGACTGCTTGACTGACTGGCTGAAGGACTAACTGACTGACTGAGTGACTGACTGACTGGACTGACTGACTGAGACTGAATGACTGAGTGCTTGACTGATTGACTGTCAGACTGACTGACTGACTTCGCAAAAGGGAAAAATAAAAAAAAAAGAATTATAAAATTAGAAAAAAATATTTGCATTTAAGATTTCCTTTCCGGCTGGGATTTGAACCCAGGGCGACACTCATGGAAGCCCAACGCCCTCGCCAATATACTATCGGATCTCTGTTGATCGGTGTCTTAATTATAATAAAAACAAAAAATGCACCTTAGTAATTATTGATCTAAAATCTTTGAAATCTAAAGGTCGAATGATTAAACTGACTCAGAATTTTCTTCCGTACATAAATAATCCATATTTGCAAAAGAAAGAAATTGAAAAAAAAAAAGAATCTTCAAATTAGAAGAGAAATATATACATGGAAGATTTTCGTTCCGGCCGGGACTCGAACCCAGTACCACGCGCTTGGGACCCAACGGTCTAGCCATTAGGCTATCGGAGCTCTGTCGATGGAAGTCTTAAATATAATAAAAACAAAAAATGCACCTTGGTAGTTATTGATTCAAACACTTTGAAATTTACAGGTCGAATAATTAAACTGACTCAGAATTTTTCTCCCTACATAAATAATCAATATTCGCAAAAGAGAAAAATTAAAAAAAAAAAGAAGAAGAAATTTCAAATTAGAAACTAAAAGTATACATTGAAGATTTTCGTTCAGGCTGGGACTCGAACCCAGGGCCACTCGCTTGGAAGCCTAACACTCTAGCCATTAGTCTATGGGAGCTCTGTCGGTGGGAGTTTTAAATATAATAAAAACAAAAAATGCACCTTGGTAATTGTTTATTTAAACACTTTGAAATCTTCGTGTCGAAAAATTAAACTGACTCAGAATTTTCTTCCCTACATAAATAATCAATAATTGCAAAGGAAAGAAATTGAAAAAAAAAAGAATTTTCAAATTAGAAAAGAAATATATACATTGAAGATATTCGCTCCGGCTGGGACTCGAACCCAGGCCACTCGCTTGGAAGACCAGCGGTCTAGCCATTAGGCTATCGGAGTTCTGTCGAGCGGAGTCTTACTGCCTGACTGATACTGCCTGACTGACAGACTGACTCACTGACTGACTGATACTGACTGACTGACTCACTGACTGACCGAGACTGACTGACTAACTGCCTGACTGACTGAGACTGGACTGACTCACTGACTGACCGAGACTGACTGACTAACTGCCTGACTGACTGAGACTGGACTGACTGACTGACTGACTGACTGACTGACTGACTAACTGACTGACTGAGACTGACTGACTGACTGCTTGACTCTCTGACTGGCTATTTCACTGACTGACTGAATGACTAAATGACTGACTGACACTGACTGACTGACTGCTTGACTACCTGACTGACTGCTTGACTGACTAACTGACTGGACAGGACTGACCGACTGACTGACTGACAGACTGACTGAATAAGGATGACTGACAGACTGACTGAATAAGGCTGACTGACTGACTGACTGACAGACTGACTGAATAAGGCTGACCGACTGACTGACTGCCTGACTGACTGACTGACCGAGACTAATTGACTTACTGACTGAGACTGGACTGGACTGACTGACTGACTGACTGACTGAGACTGACTGACTGCTTTAGTGACTAACTGACTGCACAGGACTGACCGACTGACTGACTAACTGACTGCCTGACTGAATGACTGACTGACTGAGACTAAATGACTGACTGCTTGACTGACTGGCTGAAGGACTAACTGACTGACTGAGTGACTGACTGACTGGACTGACTGACTGAGACTGAATGACTGAGTGCTTGACTGATTGACTGTCAGACTGACTGACTGACTTCGCAAAAGGGAAAAATAAAAAAAAAGAATTATAAAATTAGAAAAAAAAATTTGCATTTAAGATTTCCTTTCCGCCCGGGACTCGAACCCAGTACCACGTGCTAGGAACCCAACGGTCTAGCCATTAGGCTATCGGAGCTCTGTCGATGGAAGTCTTAAATATAATAAAAACTAAAAATGCACCTTGGTAATTATTGATTCAAACACTTTGAAATTTACAGGTCGAATAATTAAACTGACTCAGAATTTTTCTCCCTACATAAATAATCAATATTCGCAAAAGAGAAAAATTAAAAAAAAAAAGAAGAAGAAATTTCAAATTAGAAACTAAAAGTATACATTGAAGATTTTCGTTCAGGCTGGGACTCGAACCCAGGGCCACTCGCTTGGAAGCCTAACACTCTAGCCATTAGTCTATGGGAGCTCTGTCGGTGGGAGTTTTAAATATAATAAAAACAAAAAATGCACCTTGGTAATTGTTTATTTTAACACTTTGAAATCTTCGTGTCGAAAAATTAAACTGACTCAGAATTTTCTTCCCTACATAAATAATCAATAATTGCAAAGGAAAGAAATTGAAAAAAAAAAGAATTTTCAAATTAGAAAAGAAATATATACATTGAAGATATTCGCTCCGGCTGGGACTCGAACCCAGGCCACTCGCTTGGAAGACCAGCGGTCTAGCCATTAGGCTATCGGAGTTCTGTCGAGCGGAGTCTTACTGCCTGACTGATACTGCCTGACTGACAGACTGACTCACTGACTGACTGATACTGACTGACTGACTCACTGACTGACCGAGACTGACTGACTAACTGCCTGACTGACTGAGACTGGACTGACTGACTGACTGACTGACTGACTGACTAACTGACTGACTGAGACTGACTGACTGACTGCTTGACTCTCTGACTGGCTATTTCACTGACTGACTGAATGACTAAATGACTGACTGACACTGACTGACTGACTGCTTGATTACCTGACTGACTGCTTGACTGACTAACTGACTGGACAGGACTGACCGACTGACTGACAGACAGACTGACTGAATAAGGATGACTGACAGACTGACTGAATAAGGCTGACTGACTGACTGACAGACGGACTGAATAAGGCTGACCGACTGACTGACTGCCTGACTGACTGACTGACTGAATGACTGACTGACTGACCGAGACTGACTGACTGAGACTGGACTGGACTGACTGACTGACTGGCTGACTGAGACTGACTGACTGCTTTAGTGACTGACTGACTGACTGAGACTGACTGACTGCTTTAGTGACTAACTGACTGCACAGGACTGACCGACTGACTGACTGCCTGACTGCCTGACTGACTGACTGCTTGACTGACTGGCTGAAGGACTAACTGACTGACTGAGTGACTGACTGACTGGACTGACTGACTGAGACTGAATGACTGAGTGCTTGACTGATTGACTGTCAGACTGACTGACTGACTTCGCAAAAGGGAAAAATAAAAAAAAAGAATTATAAAATTAGAAAAAAATATTTGCATTTAAGATTTCCTTTCCGGCTGGGATTTGAACCCAGGGCGACACTCATGGAAGCTCAACGCTCTCGCCAATATACTATCGGATCTCTGTTGATCGGTGTCTTAATTATAATAAAAACAAAAAATGCACCTTAGTAATTATTGATCTAAAATCTTTGAAATCTAAAGGTCGAATGATTAAACTGACTCAGAATTTTCTTCCGTACATAAATAATCCATATTTGCAAAAGAAAGAAATTGAAAAAAAAAGAATCTTCAAATTAGAAGAGAAATATATACATGTAAGATTTTCGTTCCGGCCGGGACTCGAACCCAGTACCACGCGCTTGGAACCCAACGGTCTAGCCATTAGGCTATCGGAGCTCTGGCGATGGAAGTCTTAAATATAATAAAAACAAAAAATGCACCTTGGTAATTATTGATTCAAACACTTTGAAATTTACAGGTCGAATAATTAAACTGACTCAGAATTTTTCTCCCTACATAAATAATCAATATTCGCAAAAGAGAAAAATTAAAAAAAAAAGAAGAAGAAATTTCAAATTAGAAACTAAAAGTATACATTGAAGATTTTCGTTGAGGCTGGGACTCGAACCCAGGGCCACTCGCTTGGAAGCCTAACACTCTAGCCATTAGTCTATTGGAGCTCTGTCGGTGGGAGTTTTAAATATAATAAAAACAAAAAATGCACCTTGGTAATTGTTTATTTAAACACTTTGAAATCTTCGTGTCGAAAAATTAAACTGACTCAGAATTTTCTTCCCTACATAAATAATCAATAATTGCAAAGGAAAGAAATTGAAAAAAAAAAAAGAATTTTCAAATTAGAAAAGAAATATATACATTGAAGATATTCGCTCCGGCTGGGACTCGAACCCAGGCCACTCGCTTGGAAGACCAGCGGTCTAGCCATTAGGCTATCGGAGTTCTGTCGAGCGGAGTCTTACTGCCTGACTGATACTGCCTGACTGACAGACTGACTTACTGACTGACTGATACTGACTGACTGACTGACCGAGACTGACTGACTAACTGCCTGACTGACTGAGATTGGACTGACTCACTGACTGACCGAGACTGACTGACTAACTGCCTGACTGACTGAGACTGGACTGACTGACTGACTGACTGACTGACTGACTAACTGACTGACTGAGACTGACTGACTGACTGCTTGACTCTCTGACTGGCTATTTCACTGACTGACTGAATGACTAAATGACTGACTGACACTGACTGACTGACTGCTTGACTACCTGACTGACTGCTTGACTGACTAACTGACTGGACAGGACTGACCGACTGACTGACTGACAGACTGACTGAATAAGGATGACTGACAGACTGACTGAATAAGGCTGACTGACTGACTGACTGACAGACTGACTGAATAAGGCTGACCGACTGACTGACTGCCTGACTGACTGCCTGACTGAATGACTGACTGACTGAGACTAAATGACTGACTGCTTGACTGACTGGCTGAAGGACTAACTGACTGACTGAGTGACTGACTGACTGACTGAGACTGAATGACTGAGTGCTTGACTGATTGACTGTCAGACTGACTGACTGACTTCGCAAAAGGGAAAAATAAAAAAAAAGAATTATAAAATTAGAAAAAAATATTTGCATTTAAGATTTCCTTTCCGGCCGGGACACGAACCCAGTACCACGCGCTAGGAACCCAACGGTCTAGCCATTAGGCTATCGGAGCTCTGTCGATGGAAGTCTTAAATATAATAAAAACAAAAAATGCACCTTGGTAATTATTGATTCAAACACTTTGAAATTTATAGGTCGAATAATTAAACTGACTGAGAATTTTTCTCCCTACATAAATAATCAATATTCGCAAAAGAGAAAAATTAAAAAAAAAAGAAGAAGAAATTTCAAATTAGAAACTAAAAGTATACGTTGAAGATTTTCGTTCAGGCTGGGACTCGAACCCAGGGCCACTCGCTCGGAAGCCTAACACTCTAGCCATTAGTCTATGGGAGCTCTGTCTGTGGGAGTTTTAAATATAATAAAAACAAAAAATGCACCTTGGTAATTGTTTATTTAAACACTTTGAAATCTTCGTGTCGAAAAATTAAACTGACTCAGAATTTTCTTCCCTACATAAATAATCAATAATTGCAAAGGAAAGAAATTGAAAAAAAAAAGAATTTTCAAATTAGAAAAGAAATATATACATTGAAGATATTCGCTCCGGCTGGGACTCGAACCCAGGCCACTCGCTTGGAAGACCAGCCGTCTAGCCATTAGGCTATCGGAGTTCTGTCGAGCGGAGTCTTACTGCCTGACTGATACTGCCTGACTGACAGACTGACTCACTGACTGACTGATACTGACTGACTGACTCACTGACCGAGACTGACTGACTAACTGCCTGACTGACTGAGACTGGACTGACTGACTGACTGACTGACTGACTGACTAACTGACTGACTGAGACTGACTGACTGACTGCTTGACTCTCTGACTGGCTATTTCACTGACTGACTGAATGACTAAATGACTGACTGACACTGACTGACTGACTGCTTGACTACCTGACTGACTGCTTGACTGACTAACTGACTGGACAGGACTGACCGACTGACTGACTGACAGACTGACTGAATAAGGATGACTGACAGACTGACTGAATAAGGCTGACTGACTGACTGACTGAGAGACTGACTGAATAAGGCTGACCGACTGACTGACTGCCTGACTGACTGACTGACTGAATGACTGACTGACTGACTGACCGAGACTGACTGACTGACTGACTGAGACTGGACTGGACTGACTGACTGACTGACTGACTGAGACTGACTGACTGCTTTAGTGACTAACTGACTGCACAGGACTGACCGACTGCCTGACTGACTGACTGCCTGACTGACTGACTGACTGAATGACTGACTGACTGACTGAATGACTGACTGACTGAGACTAAATGACTGAAGGACTAACTGACTGACTGAGTGACTGACTGACTGGACTGACTGACTGAGACTGAATGACTGAGTGCTTGACTGATTGACTGTCAGACTGACTGACTGACTTCGCAAAAGGGAAAAATAAAAAAAAAGAATTATAAAATTAGAAAAAAATATTTGCATTTAAGATTTCCTTTCCGGCTGGGATTTGAACCCAGGGCGACACTCATGGAAGCCCAACGCCCTCGCCAATATACTATCGGATCTCTGTTGATCGGTGTCTTAATTATAATAAAAACAAAAAATGCACCTTAGTAATTATTGATCTAAAATCTTTGAAATCTAAAGGTCGAATGATTAAACTGACTCAGAATTTTCTTCCGTACATAAATAATCCATATTTGCAAAAGAAAGAAATTGAAAAAAAAAAAGAATCTTCAAATTAGAAGAGAAATATATACATGGAAGATTTTCGTTCCGGCCGGGACTCGAACCCAGTACCACGCGCTTGGGACCCAACGGTCTAGCCATTAGGCTATCGGAGCTCTGTCGATGGAAGTCTTAAATATAATAAAAACAAAAAATGCACCTTGGTAGTTATTGATTCAAACACTTTGAAATTTACAGGTCGAATAATTAAACTGACTCAGAATTTTTCTCCCTACATAAATAATCAATATTCGCAAAAGAGAAAAATTAAAAAAAAAAGAAGAAGAAATTTCAAATTAGAAACTAAAAGTATACATTGAAGATTTTCGTTCAGGCTGGGACTCGAACCCAGGGCCACTCGCTTGGAAGCCTAACACTCTAGCCATTAGTCTATGGGAGCTCTGTCGGTGGGAGTTTTAAATATAATAAAAACAAAAAATGCACCTTGGTAATTGTTTATTTAAACACTTTGAAATCTTCGTGTCGAAAAAGTAAACTGACTCAGAATTTTCTTCCCTACATAAATAATCAATAATTGCAAAGGAAAGAAATTGAAAAAAAAAAAGAATTTTCAAATTAGAAAAGAAATATATACATTGAAGATATTCGCTCCGGCTGGGACTCGAACCCAGGCCACTAGCTTGGAAGACCAGCGGTCTAGCCATTAGGCTATCGGAGTTCTGTCGAGCGGAGTCTTACTGCCTGACTGATACTGCCTGACTGACAGACTGACTCACTGACTGACTGATACTGACTGACTGACTCACTGACCGAGACTGACTGACTAACTGCCTGACTGACTGAGACTGGACTGACTGACTGACTGACTGACTGACTGACTAACTGACTGACTGAGACTGACTGACTGACTGCTTGACTCTCTGACTGGCTATTTCACTGACTGACTGAATGACTAAATGACTGACTGACACTGACTGACTGACTGCTTGACTACCTGACTGACTGCTTGACTGACTAACTGACTGGACAGGACTGACCGACTGACTGACTGACAGACTGACTGAATAAGGATGACTGACAGACTGACTGAATAAGGCTGACTGACTGACTGACTGACAGACTGACTGAATAAGGCTGACCGACTGACTGACTGAGACTGACTGACTGACTGACTGAATGACTGACTGACTGACTGACCGAGACTGACTGACTGACTGACTGAGACTGGACAGGACTGACTGACTGACTGACTGACTGAGACTGACTGACTGCTTTAGTGACTAACTGACTGAACAGGACTGACCGACTGACTGACTGACTGACTGCCTGACTTTCTGACTGACTGAATGACTGACTGACTGAGACTAAATGACTGACTGCTTGACTGACTGGCTGAAGGACTAACTGACTGACTGAGTGACTGACTGACTGGACTGACTGACTGAGACTGAATGACTGAGTGCTTGACTGATTGACTGTCAGACTGACTGACTGACTTCGCAAAAGGGAAAAATAAAAAAAAAAGAATTATAAAATTAGAAAAAAATATTTGCATTTAAGATTTCCTTTCCGGCTGGGATTTGAACCCAGGGCGACACTCATGGAAGCCCAACGCTCTCGCCAATATACTATCGGATCTCTGTTGAACGGGGTCTTAATTATAATAAAAACAAAAAATGCACCTTAGTAATTATTGATCTAAAATCTTTGAAATCTAAAGGTCGAATGATTAAACTGACTCAGAATTTTCTTCCGTACATAAATAATCCATATTTGCAAAAGAAAGAAATTGAAAAAAAAAAGAATCTTCAAATTAGAAGAGAAATATATACATGGAAGATTTTCGTTCCGGCCGGGACTCGAACCCAGTTCCACGCGCTTGGAACCCAACGGTCTAGCCATTAGGCTATCGGAGCTCTGTCGATGGAAGTCTTAAATATAATAAAAACAAAAAATGCACCTTGGTAATTATTGATTCACACACTTTGAAATTTACAGGTCGAATAATTAAACTGACTCAGAATTTTTCTCCCTACATAAATAATCAATATTCGCAAAAGAGAAAAATTTAAAAAAAAAGAAGAAGAAATTTCAAATTAGAAACTAAAAGTATACATTGAAGATTTTCGTTCAGGCTGGGACTCGAACCCAGGGCCACTCGCTTGGAAGCCTAATATTCTAGCCATTAGTCTATGGGAGCTCTGTCGGTGGGAGTTTTAAATATAATAAAAACAAAAAATGCACCTTGGTAATTGTTTATTTAAACACTTTGAAATCTTCGTGTCGAAAAATTAAACTGACTCAGAATTTTCTTCCCTACATAAATAATCAATAATTGCAAAGGAAAGAAATTGAAAAAAAAAAGAATTTTCAAATTAGAAAAGAAATATATACATTGAAGATATTCGCTCCGGCTGGGGCTCGAACCCAGGCCACTCGCTTGGAAGACCAGCGGTCTAGCCATTAGGCTATCGGAGTTCTGTCGAGCGGAGTCTTACTGCCTGACTGACAGACTGACTCACTGATACTGACTGACTGACTCACTGACTGACCGAGACTGACTGACTAACTGCCTGACTGACTGAGACTGGACTGACTGACTGACTGACTGACTGACTGACTAACTGACTGACTGAGACTGACTGACTGACTGCTTGACTCTCTGACTGGCTATTTCACTGACTGACTGAATGACTAAATGACTGACTGACACTGACTGACTGACTGCTTGACTACCTGACTGACTGCTTGACTGACTAACTGACTGGACAGGACTGACCGACTGACTGACTGACAGACTGACTGAATAAGGATGACTGACAGACTGATTGAATAAGGCTGACTGACTTACTGACTGACAGACTGACTGAATAAGGCTGACCGACTGACTGACTGCCTGACTGACTGACTGACTGAATGACTGACTGACTGACTGACCGAGACTGACTGACTGACTGACTGAGACTGGACTGGACTGACTGACTGACTGACTGACTGAGACTGACTGACTGCTTTAGTGACTAACTGACTGCACAGGACTGACCGACTGACTGACTGACTGACTGCCTGACTGACTGACTGACTGAATGACTGACTGACTGAGACTAAATGACTGACTGCTTGACTGACTGGCTGAAGGACTAACTGACTGACTGAGTGACTGACTGACTGGACTGACTGACTGAGACTGAATGACTGAGTGCTTGACTGATTGACTGTCAGACTGACTGACTGACTTCGCAAAAGGGAAAAATAAAAAAAAAGAATTATAAAATTAGAAAAAAATATTTGCATTTAAGATTTCCTTTCCGGCTGGGATTTGAACCCAGGGCGACACTCATGGAAGCCCAACGCTCTCGCCAATATACTATCGGATCTCTGTTGATCGGTGTCTTAATTATTATAAAAACAAAAAATGCACCTTAGTAATTATTGATCTAAAATCTTTGAAATCTAAAGTTCGAATGATTAAACTGACTCAGAATTTTCTTCCGTACATAAATAATCCATATTTGAAAAAGAAAGAAATTGAAAAAAAAAGAATCTTCAAATTAGAAGAGAAATATATACATGGAAGATTTTCGTTCTGGCCGGGACTCGAACCCAGTACCACGCGCTTGGAACCCAACGGTCTAGCCATTAGGCTATCGGAGCTCTGTCGATGGAAGTCTTAAATATAATAACAACAAAAAATGCACCTTGGTAATTATTGATTCAAACACTTTGAAATTTACAGGTCGAATAATTAAACTGACTCAGAATTTTTCTCCCTACATAAATAATCAATATTCGCAAAAGAGAAAAATTAAAAAAAAAAGAAGAAGAAATTTCAAATTAGAAACTAAAAGTATACATTGAAGATTTTCGTTCAGGCTGGGACTCGAACCCAGGGCCACTCGCTTGGAAGCCTAACACTCTAGCCATTAGTCTATGGGAGCTCTGCCGGTGGGAGTTTTAAATATAATAAAAACAAAAAATGCACCTTGGTAATTGTTTATTTAAACACTTTGAAATCTTCGTGTCGAAAAATTAAATTGACTCAGAATTTTCTTCCCTACATAAATAATCAATAATTGCAAAGGAAAGAAATTGAAAAAAAAAAGAATTTTCAAATTAGAAAAGAAATATATACATTGAAGATATTCGCTCCGGCTGGGACTCGAACCCAGGCCACTCGCTTGGAAGACCAGCGGTCTAGCCATTAGGCTATCGGAGTTCTGTCGAGCGGAGTCTTACTGCCTGACTGATACTGCCTGACTGACAGACTGACTCACTGACTGACTGATACTGACTGACTGACTCACTGACTGACCGAGACTGACTGACTAACTGCCTGACTGACTGAGACTGGACTGACTGACTGACTGACTGACTGACTGACTAACTGACTGACTGAGACTGACTGACTGACTGCTTGACTCTCTGACTGGCTATTTCACTGACTGACTGAATGACTAAATGACTGACTGACACTGACTGACTGACTGCTTGACTGACTAACTGACTGGACAGGACTGACCGACTGACTGACTGACAGACTGACTGAATAAGGATGACTGACAGACTGACTGCTTGACTGACTGACTGACTGAATGACTGACTGACTGACCGAGACTGACTGACTGACTGACTGAGACTGGACTGGACTGACTGACTGACTGACTGACTGAGACTGACTGACTGCTTTAGTGACTAACTGACTGCACAGGACTGACCGACTGACTGACTGACTGACTGCCTGACTGACTGACTGACTGAATGACTGACTGACTGAGACTAAATGACTGACTGCTTGACTGACTGGCTGAAGGACTAACTGACTGACTGAGTGACTGACTGACTGGACTGACTGACTGAGACTGAATGACTGAGTGCTTGACTGATTGACTGTCAGACTGACTGACTGACTTCGCAAAAGGGAAAAATAAAAAAAAAGAATTATAAAATTAGAAAAAAAATTTGCATTTAAGATTTCCTTTCCGGCTGGGATTTGAACCCAGGGCGACACTCATGGAAGCCCAACGCTCTCGCCAATATACTATCGGATCTCTGTTGATCGGTGTCTTAATTATAATAAAAACAAAAAATGCACCTTAGTAATTATTGATCTAAAATCTTTGAAATCTAAAGGTCGAATGATTAAACTGACTCAGAATTTTCTTCCGTACATAAATAATCCATATTTGCAAAAGAAAGAAATTGAAAAAAAAAAGAATCTTCAAATTAGAAGAGAAATATATACATGGAAGATTTTCGTTCCGGCCGGGACTCGAACCCAGTACCACGCGCTTGGAACCCAACGCTCTAGCCATTAGGCTATCGGAGCTCTGTCGATGGAAGTCTTAAATATAATAAAAACAAAAAATGCACATTGGTAATTATTGATTCAAACACTTTGAAATTTACAGGTCGAATAATTAAACTGACTCAGAATTTTTCTCCCTACATAAATAATCAATATTCGCAAAAGAGAAAAATTAAAAAAAAAGAAGAAGAAATTTCAAATTAGAAACTAATAGTATACATTGAAGATTTTCGTTCAGGCTGGGACTCGAACCCAGGGCCACTCGCTTGGAAGCCTAACACTCTAGCCATTAGTCTATGGGAGCTCTGTCGGTGGGAGTTTTAAATATAATAAAAACAAAAAATGCACCTTGGTAATTGTTTATTTAAACACTTTGAAATCTTCGTGTCGAAAAATTAAACTGACTCAGAATTTTCTTCCCTACATAAATAATCAATAATTGCAAAGGAAAGAAATTGAAAAAAAAAAGAATTTTCAAATTAGAAAAGAAATATATACATTGAAGATATTCGCTCCGGCTGGGACTCGAACCCAGGCCACTCGCTTGGAAGGCCAGCGGTCTAGCCATTAGGCTATCGCAGTTCTGTCGAACGGAGTCTTACTGCCTGACTGATACTGCCTGACTGACAGACTGACTCACTGACTGACTGATACTGACTGACTGACTCACTGACTGACCGAGACTGACTGACTAACTGCCTGACTGACTGAGACTGGACTGACCGACTGACTGACTGACTGACTGACTAACTGACTGACTGAGACTGACTGACTGACTGCTTGACTCTCTGACTGGCTATTTCACTGACTGACTGAATGACTAAATGACTGACTGACACTGACTGACTGACTGCTTGACTACCTGACTGACTGCTTGACTGACTAACTGACTGGACAGGACTGACCGACTGACTGACTGACAGACTGACTGAATAAGGATGACTGACAGACTGACTGAATAAGGCTGACTGATTGACTGACTGACAGACTGACTGAATAAGGCTGACCGACTGACTGACTGCCTGACTGACTGACTGAATGACTGACTGACTGACTGACCGAGACTGACTGACTGACTGACTGAGACTGGACTGGACTGACTGACTGACTGACTGACTGAGACTGACTGACTGCTTTAGTGACTAACTGACTGCACAGGACTGACCGACTGACTGACTGACTGACTGCCTGACTGACTGACTGACTGACTGGCTGAGACTAAATGACTGACTGCTTGACTGACTGGCTGAAGGACTAACTGACTGACTGAGTGACTGACTGACTGGACTGACTGACTGAGACTGAATGACTGAGTGCTTGACTGATTGACTGTCAGACTGACTGACTGACTTCGCAAAAGGGAAAAATAAAAAAAAAGAATTATAAAATTAGAAAAAAATATTTGCATTTAAGATTTCCATTCCGGCTAGGATTTGAACCCAGGGCGACACTCATGGAAGCCCAACGCTCTCGCCAATATACTATCGGACCTCTGTTGATCGGTGTCTTAATTATAATAAAAACAAAAAATGCACCTTAGTAATTATTGATCTAAAATCTTTGAAATCTAAAGGTCGAATGATTAAACTGACTCAGAATTTTCTTCCGTACATAAATAATCCATATTTGCAAAAGAAAGAAATTGAAAAAAAAAAAGAATCTTCAAATTAGAAGAGAAATATATACATGGAAGATTTTCGTTCCGGCCGGGACTCGAACCCAGTACCACGCGTTTGGAACCCAACGGTCTAGCCATTAGGCTATCGGAGCTCTGTCGATGGAAGTCTTAAATATAATAAAAACAAAAAATGCACCTTGGTAATTATTGATTCAAACACTTTGAAATTTACAAGTCGAATAATTAAACTGACTCAGAATTTTTCTCCCTACATAAATAATCAATATTCGCAAAAGAGAAAAATTTAAAAAAAAAAGAAGAAGAAATTTGAAATTAAAAGTATACATTGAAGATTTTCGTTCAGGCTGGGACTCGAACCCAGGGCCACTCGCTTGGAAGCCTAACACTCTAGCCATTAGTCTATGGGAGCTCTGTCGGTGGGAGTTTTAAATATAATAAAAACAAAAAATGCACCTTGGTAATTGTTTATTTAAACACTTTGAAATCTTCGTGTCGAAAAATTAAACTGACTCAGAATTTTCTTCCCTACATAAATAATCAATAATTGCAAAGGAAAGAAATTGAAAAAAAAAAAGAATTTTCAAATTAGAAAAGAAATATATACATTGAAGATATTCGCTCCGGCTGGGACTCGAACCCAGGCCACTCGCTTGGAAGACCAGCGGTCTAGCCATTAGGCTACCGGAGTTCTGTCGAGCGGAGTCTTACTGCCTGACTGATACTGCCTGACTGACAGACTGACTCACTGACTGACTGATACTGACTGACTGACTCACTGACTGACCGAGACTGACTGACTAACTGCCTGACTGACTGAGACTGGACTGACTGACTGACTGACTGACTGACTGACTAACTGACTGACTGAGACTGACTGACTGACTGCTTGACTCTCTGACTGGCTATTTCACTGACTGACTGAATGACTAAATGACTGACTGACACTGACTGACTGACTGCTTGACTGACTAACTGACTGGACAGGACTGACCGACTGACTGACTGACAGACTGACTGAATAAAAATGACTGACAGACTGACTGCTTGACTGACTGACTGACTGAATGACTGACTGACTGACCGAGACTGACTGACTGACTGACTGAGACTGGACTGGACTGACTGACTGACTGACTGACAGAGACTGACTGACTGCTTTAGTGACTAACTGACTGCACAGGACTGACCGACTGACTGACTGACTGACTGCCTGACTGACTGACTGACTGACTGACTGACTGAATGACTGACTGACTGAGACTAAATGACTGACTGCTTGACTGACTGGCTGAAGGACTAACTGACTGACTGAGTGACTGACTGACTGGACTGACTGACTGAGACTGAATGACTGAGTGCCTGTCAGACTGACTGACTGACTTCGCAAAAGGGAAAAATAAAAAAAAAGAATTATAAAATTAGAAAAAAATATTTGCATTTAAGATTTCCTTTCCGGCTGGGATTTGAACCCAGGGCGACACTCATGGAAGCCCAACGCTCTCGCCAATATACTATCGGATCTCTGTTGATCGGTGTCTTAATTATAATAAAAACCAAAAATGCACCTTAGTAATTATTGATCTAAAATCTTTGAAATCTAAAGGTCGAATGATTAAACTGACTCAGAATTTTCTTCCGTACATAAATAATCCATATTTGCAAAAGAAAGAAATTGAAAAAAAAAAGAATCTTCAAATTAGAAGAGAAATATATACATGGAAGATTTTCGTTCCGGCCGGGACTCGAACCCAGTACCACGCGCTTGGAACCCAACGCTCTAGCCATTAGGCTATCGGAGCTCTGTCGATGGAAGTCTTAAATATAATAAAAACAAAAAATGCACATTGGTAATTATTGATTCAAACACTTTGAAATTTACAGGTCGAATAATTAAACTGACTCAGAATTTTTCTCCCTACATAAATAATCAATATTCGCAAAAGAGAAAAATTAAAAAAAAAGAAGAAGAAATTTCAAATTAGAAACTAAAAGTATACATTGAAGATTTTCGTTCAGGCTGGGACTCGAACCCAGGGCCTCGCTTGGAAGCCTAACACTCTAGCCATTAGTCTATGGGAGCTCTGTCGGTGGGAGTTTTAAATATAATAAAAACAAAAAATGCACCTTGGTAATTGTTTATTTAAACACTTTGAAATCTTCGTGTCGAAAAATTAAACTGACTCAGAATTTTCTTCCCTACATAAATAATCAATAATTGCAAAGGAAAGAAATTGAAAAAAAAAAGAATTTTCAAATTAGAAAAGAAATATATACATTGAAGATATTCGCTCCGGCTGGGACTCGAACCCAGGCCACTCGCTTGGAAGGCCAGCGGTCTAGCCATTAGGCTATCGCAGTTCTGTCGAACGGAGTCTTACTGCCTGACTGATACTGCCTGACTGACAGACTGACTCACTGACTGACTGATACTGACTGACTGACTCACTGACTGACCGAGACTGACTGACTAACTGCCTGTCTGACTGAGACTGGACTGACCGACTGACTGACTGACTGACTGACTAACTGACTGACTGAGACTGACTGACTGACTGCTTGACTCTCTGACTGGCTATTTCACTGACTGACTGAATGACTAAATGACTGACTGACACTGACTGACTGACTGCTTGACTACCTGACTGACTGCTTGACTGACTAACTGACTGGACAGGACTGACCGACTGACTGACTGACAGACTGACTGAATAAGGATGACTGACAGACTGACTGAATAAGGCTGACTGATTGACTGACTGACAGACTGACTGAATAAGGCTGACCGACTGACTGACTGCCTGACTGAATGACTGACTGACTGACTGACCGAGACTGACTGACTGACTGACTGAGACTGGACTGGACTGACTGACTGACTGACTGACTGAGACTGACTGACTGCTTTAGTGACTAACTGACTGCACAGGACTGACCGACTGACTGACTGACTGCCTGACTGACTGACTGAATGAATGACTGACTGGCTGAGACTAAATGACTGACTGCTTGACTGACTGGCTGAAGGACTAACTGACTGACTGAGTGACTGACTGACTGGACTGACTGACTGAGACTGAATGACTGAGTGCTTGACTGATTGACTGTCAGACTGACTGACTGACTTCGCAAAAGGGAAAAATAAAAAAAAAGAATTATAAAAAAATATTTGCATTTAAGATTTCCATTCCGGCTAGGATTTGAACCCAGGGCGACACTCATGGAAGCCCAACGCTCTCGCCAATATACTATCGGACCTCTGTTGATCGGTGTCTTAATTATAATAAAAACAAAAAATGCACCTTAGTAATTATTGATCTAAAATCTTTGAAATCTAAAGGTCGAATGATTAAACTGACTCAGAATTTTCTTCCGTACATAAATAATCCATATTTGCAAAAGAAAGAAATTGAAAAAAAAAAGAATCTTCAAATTAGAAGAGAAATATATACATGGAAGATTTTCGTTCCGGCCGGGACTCGAACCCAGTACCACGCGTTTGGAACCCAACGGTCTAGCCATTAGGCTATCGGAGCTCTGTCGATGGAAGTCTTAAATATAATAAAAACAAAAAATGCACCTTGGTAATTATTGATTCAAACACTTTGAAATTTACAAGTCGAATAATTAAACTGACTCAGAATTTTTCTCCCTACATAAATAATCAATATTCGCAAAAGAGAAAAATTAAAAAAAAAAGAAGAAGAAATTTGAAATTAGAAACTAAAAGTATACATTGAAGATTTTCGTTCAGGCTGGGACTCGAACCCAGGGCCACTCGCTTGGAAGCCTAACACTCTAGCCATTAGTCTATGGGAGCTCTGTCGGTGGGAGTTTTAAATATAATAAAAACAAAAAATGCACCTTGGTAATTGTTTATTTAAACACTTTGAAATCTTTGTGTCGAAAAATTAAACTGACTCAGAATTTTCTTCCCTACATAAATAATCAATAATTGCAAAGGAAAGAAATTGAAAAAAAAAAGAATTTTCAAATTAGAAAAGAAATATATACATTGAAGATATTCGCTCCGGCTGGGACTCGAACCCAGGCCACTCGCTTGGAAGACCAGCGGTCTAGCCATTAGTCTATCGGAGTTCTGTCGAGCGGAGTCTTACTGCCTGACTGATACTGCCAGTCACTCAGTCAGTCAGTTAGTCCTTCAGCCAGTCAGTCAAGCAGTCAGTCATTTAGTCTCAGTCAGTCAGTCATTCAGTCAGTCATTCAGTCAGTCAGTCAGTCAGTCAGTCAGTCGGTCAGACCTGTGCAGTCAGTTAGTCACTAAAGCAGTCAGACTGACAGACTGACTCACTGACTGACTGACTCACTGACTGACCGAGACTGACTGACTAACTGCCTGACTGACTGAGACTGGACTGACTGACTGACTGACTGACTGACTGACTGACTAACTGACTGACTGAGACTGACTGACTGACTGCTTGACTCTCTGACTGGCTATTTCACTGACTGACTGAATGACTAAATGACTGACTGACACTGACTGACTGACTGCTTGACTACCTGACTGACTGCTTGACTGACTAACTGACTGGACAGGACTGACCGACTGACTGACTGACAGACTGACTGAATAAGGATGACTGACAGACTGACTGAATAAGGCTGACTGACTGACTGACAGACTGACTGAATAAGGCTGACCGACTGACAGACTGCCTGACTGACTGACTGACTGAATGACTGACTGACTGACTGACCGAGACTGACTGACTGACTGACTGAGACTGGACTGGACTGACTGACTGACTGACTGACTGAGACTGACTGACTGCTTTAGTGACTAACTGACTGCACAGGTCTGACCGACTGACTGACTGACTGACTGACTGACTGAATGACTGACTGAATGACTGACTGACTGAGACTAAATGACTGACTGCTTGACTGACTGGCTGAAGGACTAACTGACTGACTGAGTGACTGACTGACTGGACTGACTGACTGAGACTGAATGACTGAGTGCTTGACTGATTGACTGTCAGACTGACTGACTGACTTCGCAAAAGGGAAAAATAAAAAAAAAAGAATTATAAAATTAGAAAAAAATATTTGCATTTAAGATTTCCTTTCCGGCTGGGATTTGAACCCAGGGCGACACTCATGGAAGCCCAACGCTCTCGCCAATATACTATCGGATCTCTGTTGATCGGTGTCTTAATTATAATAAAAACAAAAAATGCACCTTAGTAATTATTGATCTAAAATCTTTGAAATCTAAAGGTCGAATGATTAAACTGACTCAGAATTTTCTTCCGTACATAAATAATCCATATTTGCAAAAGAAAGAAATTGAAAAAAAAAAAAGAATCTTCAAATTAGAAGAGAAATATATACATGGAAGATTTTCGTTCCGGCCGGGACTCGAACCCAGTACCACGCGCTTGGAACCCAACGGTCTAGCCATTAGGCTATCGGAGCTCTGTCGATGGAAGTCTTAAATATAATAAAAACTAAAAATGCACCTTGGTAATTATTGATTCAAACACTTTGAAATTTACAGGTCGAATAATTAAACTGACTCAGAATTTTTCTCCCTACATAAATAATCAATAATAATTTCAAAGGAAAGAAATTGAAAAAAAAAAGAATTTTCAAATTAGAAAAGAAATATATACATTGAAGATATTCGCTCCGGCTGGGACTCGAACCCAGGCCACTCGCTTGGAAGACCAGCGGTCTAGCCATTAGGCTATCTTTGTCGAGCGGAGTCTTACTGCCTGACTGATACTGCCTGACTGACAGACTGACTCACTGACTGACTGACTGAGACTGGACTGACTCACTGACTGACCGAGACTGACTGACTAACTGCCTGACTGACTGAGACTGGACTGACTGACTGACTGACTGACTGACTGACTAACTGACTGACTGAGACTGACTGACTGACTGCTTGACTCTCTGACTGGCTATTTCACTGACTGACTGAATGACTAAATGACTGACTGACACTGACTGACTGACTGCTTGACTACCTGACTGACTGCTTGACTGACTAACTGACTGGACAGGACTGACCGACTGACTGACTGACAGACTGACTGAATAAGGATGACTGACAGACTGACTGAATAAGGCTGACTGACTGACTGACTGACAGACTGACTGAATAAGGCTGACCGACTGACTGACTGCCTGACTGACTGACTGACTGAATGACTGACTGACTGACTGACTGAGACTGGACTGGACTGACTGACTGAGACTGACTGACGGCTTTAGTGACTAACTGACTGCACAGGACTGACCGACTGACTGACTGACTGACTGCCTGACTGACTGACTGACTGAATGACTGACTGACTGAGACTAAATGACTGACTGCTTGACTGACTGGCTGAAGGACTAACTGACTGACTGAGTGACTGACTGACTGGACTGACTGACTGAGACTGAATGACTGAGTGCTTGACTGATTGACTGTCAGACTGACTGACTGACTTCGCAAAAGGGAAAAATAAAAAAAAAAGAATTATAAAATTAGAAAAAAATATTTGCATTTAAGATTTCCTTTCCGGCTGGGATTTGAACCCAGGGCGACACTCATGGAAGCCCAACGCTCTCGCCAATATACTATCGGATCTCTGTTGATCGGTGTCTTAATTATAATAAAAACAAAAAATGCACCTTAGTAATTATTGATCTAAAATCTTTGAAATCTAAAGGTCGAATGATTAAACTGACTCAGAATTTTCTTCCGTACATAAATAATCCATATTTGCAAAAGAAAGAAATTGAAAAAAAAAGAATCTTCAAATTAGAAGAGAAATATATACATGGAAGATTTTCGTTCCGGCCGGGACTCGAACCCAGTACCACGCGCTTGGAACCCAACGGTCTAGCCATTAGGCTATCGGAGCTCTGTCGATGGAAGTCTTAAATATAATAAAAACTAAAAATGCACCTTGGTAATTATTGATTCAAACACTTTGAAATTTACAGGTCGAATAATTAAACTGACTCAGAATTTTTCTCTCCTACATAAATAATCAATATTCGCAAAAGAGAAAAATTAAAAAAAAAAGAAGAAGAAATTTCAAATTAGAAACTAAAAGTATACATTGAAGATTTTCGTTCAGGCTGGGACTCGAACCCAGGGCCACTCGCTTGGAAGCCTAACACTCTAGCCATTAGTCTATGGGCGCTCTGTCGGTGGGAGTTTTAAATATAATAAAAACAAAAAATGCACCTTGGTAATTGTTTATTTAAACACTTTGAAATCTTCGTGTCGAAAAATTAAACTGACTCAGAATTTTCTTCCCTACATAAATAATCAATAATTGCAAAGGAAAGAAATTGAAAAAAAAAAAGAATTTTCAAATTAGAAAAGAAATATATACATTGAAGACATTCGCTCCGGCTGGGACTCGAACCCAGGCCACTCGCTTGGAAGACCAGCGGTCTAGCCATTAGGCTATCGGAGTTCTGTCGAGCGGAGTCTTACTGCCTGACTGATACTGCCTGACTGACAGACTGACTCACTGACTGACTGATACTGACTGACTGACTCACTGACTGACCGAGACTGACTGACTAACTGCCTGACTGACTGAGACTGGACTGACTGACTGACTGACTGACTGACTGACTAACTGACTGACTGAGACTGACTGACTGACTGACTGCTTGACTCTCTGACTGGCTATTTCACTGACTGACTGAATGACTAAATGACTGACTGACACTGACTGACTGACTGCTTGACTACCTGACTGACTGCTTGACTGACTAACTGACTGGACAGGACTGACCGACTGACTGACTGACAGACTGACTGAATAAGGATGACTGAGAGACTGACTGAATAAGGCTGACTGACTGACTGACTGACTGACTGACTGAATAAGGCTGACCGACTGACTGACTGCCTGACTGAATGACTGACTGACTGACTGACCGAGACTGACTGACTGACTGACTGAGACTGGACTGGACTGACTGACTGACTGACTGACTGACTGACTGAGACTGACTGACTGCTTTAGTGACTAACTGACTGCACAGGACTGACCGACTGACTGACTGACTGACTGCCTGACTGACTGACTGACTGAATGACTTACTGACTGAGACTAAATGACTGACAGCTTGACTGACTGGCTGAAGGACTAACTGACTGACTGAGTGACTGACTGACTGGACTGACTGACTGAGACTGAATGACTGAGTGCTTGACTGATTGACTGTCAGACTGACTGACTGACTTCGCAAAAGGGAAAAATAAAAAAAAGAATTATAAAATTAGAAAAAAATATTTGCATTTAAGATTTCCTTTCCGGCTGGGATTTGAACCCAGGGCGACACTCATGGAAGCCCAACGCTCTCGCCAATATACTATCGGATCTCTGTTGATCGGTGTCTTAATTATAATAAAAACAAAAAATGCACCTTAGTAATTATTGATCTAAAATCTTTGAAATCTAAAGGTCGCATGATTAAACTGACTCAGAATTTTCTTCCGTACATAAATAATCCATATTTGCAAAAGAAAGAAATTGAAAAAAAAAGAATCTTCAAATTAGAAGAGAAATATATACATGGAAGATTTTCGTTCCGGCCGGGACTCGAACCCAGTACCACGCGCTTGGAACCCAACGGTCTAGCTATTAGGCTATCGGAGCTCTGTCGATGGAAGACTTAAATATAATAAAAACAAAAAATGCACCTTGGTAATTATTGATTCAAACACTTTGAAATTTACAGGTCGAATAATTAAACTGACTCAGAATTTTTCTCCCTACATAAATAATCAATATTCGCAAAAGAGAAAAATTAAAAAAAAAGAAGAAGAAATTTCAAATTAGAAACTAAAAGTATACATTGAAGATTTTCGTTCAGGCTGGGACTCGAACCCAGGGCCACTCGCTCGGAAGCCTAACACTCTAGCCATTAGTCTATGGGAGCTCTGTCGGTGGGAGTTTTAAATATAATAAAAACAAAAAATGCACCTTGGTAATTGTTTATTTAAACACTTTGAAATCTTCGTGTCGAAAAATTAAACTGACTCAGAATTTTCTTCCCTACATAAATAATCAATAATTGCAAAGGAAAGAAATTGAAAAAAAAAAGAATTTTCAAATTAGAAAAGAAATATATACATTGAAGATATTCGCTCCGGCTGGGACTCGAACCCAGGCCACTCGCTTGGAAGACCAGCGGTCTAGCCATTAGGCTATCGGAGTTCTGTCGAGCGGAGTCTTACTGCCTGACTGATACTGCCTGACTGACAGACTGACACTGACTGACTGACTCACTGACTGACCGAGACTGACTGACTAACTGCCTGACTGACTGAGACTGGACTGACTGACTGACTGACTGACTGACTGACTGAGACTGGACTGGACTGACTGACTGACTGACTGACTGAGACTGACTGACTGCTTTAGTGACTAACTGACTGCACAGGACTGACCGACCGACTGACTGACTGACTGCCTGACTGACTGACTGACTGAATGACTGACTGACTGAGACTAAATGACTGACTGCGTGACTGACTGGCTGAAGGACTAACTGACTGACTGAGTGACTGACTGACTGGACTGACTGACTGAGACTGAATGACTGAGTGCTTGACTGATTGACTGTCAGACTGACTGACTGACTTCGGAAAAGGGAAAAATAAAAAAAAAAGAATTATAAAATTAGAAAAAAATATTTGCATTTAAGATTTCCTTTCCGGCCGGGACTCGAACCCAGTACCACACGCTAGGAACCCAACGGTCTAGCCATTAGGCTATCGGAGCTCGGTCGATGGAAGTCTTAAATATAATAAAAACAAAAAATGCACCTTGGTAATTATTGATTCAAACACTTTGAAATTTACAGGTCGAATAATTAAACTGACTCAGAATTTTTCTCTCTACATAAATAATCAATATTCGCAAAAGAGAAAAATTAAAAAAAAAAAGAAGAAGAAATTTCAAATTAGAAACTAAAAGTATACATTGAAGATTTTCGTTCAGGCTGGGACTCGAACCCAGGGCCACTCGCTTTGAAGCCTAACACTCTAGCCATTAGTCTATGGGAGCTCTGTCGGTGGGAGTTTTAAATATAATAAAAACAAAAAATGCACCTTGGTAATTGTTTATTTAAACACTTTGAAATCTTCGTGTCGAAAAATTAAACTGACTCAGAATTTTCTTCCCTACATAAATAATCAATAATTGCAAAGGAAAGAAATTGAAAAAAAAAAGAATTTTCAAATTAGAAAAGTTATATATACATTGAAGATATTCGCTCCGGCTGGGACTCGAACCCAGGCCACTCGCTTGGAAGACCAGCGGTCTAGCCATTAGGCTATCGGAGTTCTGTCGAGCGGAGTCTTACTGCCTGAGTGATACTGCCTGACTGACAGACTGACTCACTGACTGACTGATACTGACTGACTGACTCACTGACTGACCGAGACTGACTGACTAACTGCCTAACTGACTGAGACTGGACTGACTGACTGACTGACTGACTGACTGACTGACTGACTAACTGACTGACTGAGACTGACTGACTGACTGCTTGACTCTCTGACTGGCTATTTCACTGACTGACTGAATGACTAAATGACTGACTGACACTGACTGACTGACCGCTTGACTACCTGACTGACTGCTTGACTGACTAACTGACTGGACAGGACTGACCGACTGACTGACTGACAGACTGACTGAATAAGGCTGACTGACTGACTGACTGACAGACTGACTGAATAGGGCTGACCGACTGACTGACTGCCTGACTGACTGACTGACTGAATAAGGCTGACCGACTGACTGACTGCCTGACTGACTGACTGACTGAATGACTGACTGCCTGACTGACTGACTGACTGAATGACTGACTGACTGACTGACCGAGACTGACTGACTGACTGACTGACTGAGACTGGACTGGACTGACTGACTGACTGACTGACTGAGACTGACTGACTGCTTTAGTGACTAACTGACTGCACAGGACTGACCGACTGACTGACTGACTGACTGCCTGACTGACTGACTGACTGAATGACTGACTGACTGAGACTAAATGACTGACTGCTTGACTGACTGGCTGAAGGACTAACTGACTGACTGAGTGACTGACTGACTGGACTGACTGACTGAGACTGAAGGACTAAGTGCTTGACTGATTGACTGTCAGACTGACTGACTGACTTCGCAAAAGGGAAAAATAAAAAAAAAGAATTATAAAATTAGAAAAAAATATTTGCATTTAAGATTTCCTTTCCGGCCGGGACTCGAACCCAGTACCACGCGCTAGGAACCCAACGGTCTAGCCATTAGGCTATCGGAGCTCTGTCGATGGAAGTCTTAAATATAATAAAAACAAAAAATGCACCTTGGTAATTATTGATTCAAACACTTTGAAATTTACAGGTCGAATAATTAAACTGACTCAGAATTTTTCTCCCTACTCAAATAATCAATATTCGCAAAAGAGAAAAATTAAAAAAAAAAGAAGAAGAAATTTCAAATTAGAAACTAAAAGTATACATTGAAGATTTTCGTTCAGGCTGGGACTCGAACCCAGGGCCACTCGCTTGGAAGACCAGCGGTCTAGCCATTAGGCTATCGGAGTTCTGTCGAGCGGAGTCTTACTGCCTGACTGATACTGCCTGACTGACAGACTGACTCACTGACTGACTGACTGAGACTGGACTGACTCACTGACTGACCGAGACTGACTGACTAACTGCCTGACTGACTGAGACTGGACTGACTGACTGACTGACTGACTGACTAACTGACTGACTGAGACTGACTGACTGCTTGACTCTCTGACTGGCTATTTCACTGACTGACTGAATGACTAAATGACTGACTGACACTGACTGACTGACTGCTTGACTACCTGACTGACTGCTTGACTGACTAACTGACTGGACAGGACTGACCGACTGACTGACTGACAGACTGACTGAATAAGGATGACTGACAGACTGACTGAATAAGGCTGACTGACTGACTGACTGACAGACTGACTGAATAAGGCTGACCGACTGACTGACTGCCTGACTGACTGACTGACTGAATGACTGACTGACTGACTGACCGAGACTGACTGACTGACTGACTGAGACTGGACTGGACTGACTGACTGACTGACTGACTGAGACTGACTGACTGCTTTAGTGACTAACTGACTGCACAGGACTGACCGACTGACTGACTGACTGACTGCCTGACTGACTGACTGACTGAATGACTGACTGACTGAGACTAAATGACTGACTGCTTGACTGACTGGCTGAAGGACTAACTGACTGACTGAGTGACTGACTGACTGGACTGACTGACTGAGACTAAATGACTGAGTGCTTGACTGATTGACTGTCAGACTGACTGACTGACTTCGCAAAAGGGAAAAATAAAAAAAAAGAATTATAAAATTAGAAAAAAATATTTGCATTTAAGATTTCCTTTCCGGCTGGGATTTGAACCCAGGGCGACACTCATGGAAGCCCAACGCTCTCGCCAATATACTATCGGATCTCTGTTGATTGGTGTCTTAATTATAATAAAAACAAAAAATGCACCTTAGTAATTATTGATCTAAAATCTTTGAAATCTAAAGGTCGAATGATTAAACTGACTCAGAATTTTCTTCCGTACATAAATAATCCATATTTGCAAAAGAAAGAAATTGAAAAAAAAAAGAATCTTCAAATTAGAAGAGAAATATATACATGGAAGATTTTCTTTCCGGCCGGGACTCAAACCCAGTACCACGCGCTTGGAACCCAACGGTCTAGCCATTAGGCTATCGGAGCTCTGTCGATGGAAGTCTTAAATATAATAAAAACTAAAAATGCACCTTGGTAATTATTGATTCAAACACTTTGAAATTTACAGGTCGAATAATTAAACTGACTCAGAATTTTTCTCCCTACATAAATAATCAATAATAATTTCAAAGGAAAGAAATTGAAAAAAAAAGAATTTTCAAATTAGAAAAGAAATATATACATTGAAGATATTCGCTCCGGCTGGGACTCGAACCCAGGCCACTCGCTTGGAAGACCAGCGGTCTAGCCATTAGGCTATCGGAGTTCTGTCGAGCGGAGTCTTACTGCCTGACTGATACTGCCTGACTGACAGACTGACTCACTGACTGAATGACTGAGACTGGACTGACTCACTGACTGACCGAGACTGACTGACTAACTGCCTGACTGACTGAGACTGGACTGACTGACTGAATGACTGACTGACTGACTAACTGACTGACTGAGACTGACTGACTGACTGCTTGACTCTCTGACTGGCTATTTCACTGACAGACTGAATGAATAAATGACTGACTGACACTGACTGACTGACTGCTTGACTACCTGACTGACTGCTTGACTGACTAACTGACTGGACAGGACTGACCGACTGACTGACTGACTGACAGACTGACTGAATAAGGATGACTGACAGACTGACTGAATAAGGCTGACTGACTGACTGACTGACAGACTGACTGAATAAGGCTGACCGACTGACTGACTGCCTGACTGACTGACTGACTGAATGACTGACTGACTGACTGACCGAGACTGACTGACTGACTGACTGAGACTGGACTGGACTGACTGACTGACTGACTGACTGAGACTGACTGACTGCTTTAGTGACTAACTGACTGCACAGGACTGACCGACTGACTGACTGACTGACTGCCTGACTGACTGACTGACTGAATGACTGACTGACTGAGACTAAATGACTGACTGCTTGACTGACTGGCTGAAGGACTAACTGACTGACTGAGAGACTGACTGACTGGACTGACTGACTGAGACTGAATGACTGAGTGCTTGACTGATTGACTGTCAGACTGACTGACTGACTTCGCAAAAGGGAAAAATAAAAAAAAAAGAATTATAAAATTAGAAAAAAATATTTGCATTTAAGATTTCCTTTCCGGCTGGGATTTGAACCCAGGGCGACACTCATGGAAGCCCAACGCTCTCGCCAATATACTATCGGATCTCTGTTGATCGGTGTCTTAATTATAATAAAAACAAAAAATGCACCTTAGTAATTATTGATCTAAAATCTTTGAAATCTAAAGGTCGAATGATTAAACTGACTCAGAATTTTCTTCCGTACATAAATAATCCATATTTGCAAAAGAAAGAAATTGAAAAAAAAAAGAATCTTCAAATTAGAAGAGAAATATATACATGGAAGATTTTCGTTCCGGCCGGGACTCGAACCCAGTACCACGCGCTTGGAACCCAACGGTCTAGCCATTAGGCTATCGGAGCTCTGTCGATGGAAGTCTTAAATATAATAAAAACTAAAAATGCACCTTGGTAATTATTGATTCAAACACTTTGAAATTTACAGGTCGAATAATTAAACTGACTCAGAAATTTTCTCCCTACATAAATAATCAATAATAATTTCAAAGGAAAGAAATTGAAAAAAAAAAGAATTTTCAAATTAGAAAAGAAATATATACATTGAAGATATTCGCTCCGGCTGGGACTCGAACCCAGGCCACTCGCTTGGAAGACCAGCGGTCTAGCATTAGGCTATCGGAGTTCTGTCGAGCGGAGTCTTACTGCCTGACTGATACTGCCTGACTGACAGACTGACTCACTGACTGACTGATACTGACTGACTGACTCACTGACTGACTGACTAACTGACTGACTGAGACTGACTGACTGACTGCTTGACTCTCTGACTGGCTATTTCACTGACTGACTGAATGACTAAATGACTGACTGACACTGACTGACTGACTGCTTGACTACCTGACTGACTGCTTGACTGACTAACTGACTGGACAGGACTGACCGACTGACTGACTGACAGACTGACTGAATAAGGATGACTGACAGACTGACTGAATAAGGCTGACTGACTGACTGACTGACAGACTGACTGAATAAGGCTGACCGACTGACTGACTGCCTGACTGACTGACTGACTGACTGACCGAGACTGACTGACTGACTGAGACTGGACTGGACTGACTGACTGACTGAGTGACTGAGACTGACTGACTGCTTTAGTGACTAACTGACTGCACAGGACTGACCGACTGACTGACTAACTGACTGCCTGACTGAATGACTGACTGACTGAGACTAAATGACTGACTGCTTGACTGACTGGCTGAAGGACTAACTGACTGACTGAGTGACTGACTGACTGGACTGACTGACTGAGACTGAATGACTGAGTGCTTGACTGATTGACTGTCAGACTGACTGACTGACTTCGCAAAAGGGAAAAATAAAAAAAAAGAATTATAAAATTAGAAAAAAATATTTGCATTTAAGATTTCCTTTCCGGCCGGGACTCGAACCCAGTACCACGCGCTAGGAACCCAACGGTCTAGCCATTAGGCTATCGGAGCTCTGTCGATGGAAGTCTTAAATATAATAAAAACTAAAAATGCACCTTGGTAATTATTGATTCAAACACTTTGAAATTTACAGGTCGAATAATTAAACTGACTCAGAATTTTTCTCCCTACATAAATAATCAATATTCGCAAAAGAGAAAAATTAAAAAAAAAAGAAGAAGAAATTTCAAATTAGAAACTAAAAGTATACATTGAAGATTTTCGTTCAGGCTGGGACTCGAACCCAGGGCCACTCGCTTGGAAGCCTAACACTCTAGCCATTAGTCTATGGGAGCTCTGTCGGTGGGAGTTTTAAATATAATAAAAACAAAAAATGCACCTTGGTAATTGTTTATTTTAACACTTTGAAATCTTCGTGTCGAAAAATTAAACTGACTCAGAATTTTCTTCCCTACATAAATAATCAATAATTGCAAAGGAAAGAAATTGAAAAAAAAAAGAATTATCAAATTAGAAAAGAAATATATACATTAAAGATATTCGCTCCGGCTGGGACTCGAACCCAGGCCACTCGCTTGGAAGACCAGCGGTCTAGCCATTAGGCTATCGGAGTTCTGTCGAGCGGAGTCTTACTGCCTGACTGATACTGCCTGACTGACAGACTGACTCACTGACTGACTGATACTGACTGACTGACTCACTGACTGACCGAGACTGACTGACTAACTGCCTGACTGACTGAGACTGGACTGACTGACTGACTGACTGACTGACTGACTAACTGACTGACTGAGACTGACTGACTGACTGCTTGACTCTCTGACTGGCTATTTCACTGACTGACTGAATGACTAAATGACTGACTGACACTGACTGACTGACTGCTTGATTACCTGACTGACTGCTTGACTGACTAACTGACTGGACAGGACTGACCGACTGACTGACAGACAGACTGACTGAATAAGGATGACTGACAGACTGACTGAATAAGGCTGACTGACTGACTGACTGACAGACGGACTGAATAAGGCTGACAGACTGACTGACTGCCTGACTGACTGCCTGACTGACTGACTGACTGAATGACTGACTGACTGACTGACCGAGACTGACTGACTGACTGACTGAGACTGGACTGGACTGACTGACTGACTGACTGACTGACTGAGACTGACTGACTGCTTTAGTGACTAACTGACTGCACAGGACTGACCGACTGACTGACTGACTGACTGCCTGACTGACTGACTGACTGAATGACTGACTGACTGAGACTAAATGACTGACTGCTTGACTGACTGGCTGAAGGACTAACTGACTGGCTGAGTGACTGACTGACTGGACTGACTGACTGAGACTGAATGACTGAGTGCTTGACTGATTGACTGTCAGACTGACTGACTGACTTCGCAAAAGGGAAAAATAAAAAAAAAAAGAATTATAAAATTAGAAAAAAATATTTGCATTTAAGATTTACTTTCCGGCCGGGACTCGAACCCAGCACCACGCGCTAGGAACCCAACGGTCTAGCCATTAGGCTATCGGAGCTCTGTCGATGGAAGTCTTAAATATAATAAAAACAAAAAATGCACCTTGGTAATTATTGATTCAAACACTTTGAAATTTACAGGTCGAATAATTAAACTGACTCAGAATTTTTCTCCCTACTCAAATAATCAATATTCGCAAAAGAGAAAAATTAAAAAAAAAAGAAGAAGAAATTTCAAATTAGAAACTAAAAGTATACATTGAAGATTTTCGTTCAGGCTGGGACTCGAACCCAGGGCCACTCGCTTGGAAGCCTAACACTCTAGCCGTTAGTCTATGGGAGCTCTGTCGGTGGGAGTTTAAAATATAATAAAAACAAAAAATGCACCTTGGTAATTGTTTATTTAAACACTTTGAAATCTTCGTGTCGAAAAATTAAACTGACTCAGAATTTTCTTCCCTACATAAATAATCAATAATTGCAAAGGAAAGAAATTGAAAAAAAAAAAGAATTTTCAAATTAGAAAAGAAATATATACATTGAAGATATTCGCTCCGGCTGGGACTCGAACCCAGGCCACTCGCTTGGAAGACCAGCGGTCTAGCCATTAGGCTATCGGAGTTCTGTCGAGCGGAGTCTTTTTGCCTGACTGATACTGCCTGACTGACAGACTGACTCACTGACTGACTGATACTGACTGACTGACTCACTGACTGACCGAGACTGACTGACTAACTGCCTGACTGACTGAGACTGGACTGACTGACTGACTGACTGACTGACTGACTAACTGACTGACTGAGACTGACTGACTGACTGCTTGACTCTCTGACTGGCTATTTCACTGACTGACTGAATGACTAAATGACTGACTGACACTGACTGACTGACTGCTTGATTACCTGACTGACTGCTTGACTGACTAACTGACTGGACAGGACTGACCGACTGACTGACAGACAGACTGACTGAATAAGGATGACTGACAGACTGACTGAATAAGGCTGACTGACTGACTGACTGACAGACGGACTGAATAAGGCTGACCGACTGACTGACTGCCTGACTGACTGACTGACTGAATGACAGACTGACTGACCGAGACTGACTGACTGACTGACTGAGACTGGACTGGACTGACTGACTGACTGACTGACTGAGACTGACTGACTGCTTTAGTGACTGACTGACTGACCGAGACTGACTGACTGACTGACTGAGACTGGACTGGACTGACTGACTGACTGACTGACTGAGACTGACTGACTGCTTTAGTGACTGACTGACTGACTGAGACTGACTGACTGCTTTAGTGACTAACTGACTGCACAGGACTGACCGACTGACTGACTGACTGACTGCCTGACTGACTGACTGCTTGACTGACTGGCTGAAGGACTAACTGACTGACTGAGTGACTGACTGACTGGACTGACTGACTGAGACTGAATGACTGAGTGCTTGACTGATTGACTGTCAGACTGACTGACTGACTTCGCAAAAGGGAAAAATAAAAAAAAAGAATTATAAAATTAGAAAAAAATATTTGCATTTAAGATTTCCTTTCCGGCTAGGCTTTGAACCCAGGGCGACACTCATGGAAGCCCAACGCTCTCGCCAATATACTATCGGATCTCTGTTGATCGGTGTCTTAATTATAATAAAAACAAAAAATGCACCTTAGTAATTATTGATCTAAAATCTTTGAAATCTAAAGGTCGAATGATTAAACTGACTCAGAATTTTCTTCCGTACATAAATAATCCATATTTGCAAAAGAAAGAAATTGAAAAAAAAAGAATCTTCAAATTAGAAGAGAAATATATACATGGAAGATTTTCGTTCCGGCCGGGACTCGAACCCAGTACCACGCGCTTGGAAACCAACGGTCTAGCCATTAGTCTATTGGAGCTCTGTCGGTGGGAGTTTTAAATATAATAAAAACAAAAAATGCACCTTGGTAATTGTTTATTTAAACACTTTGAAATCTTTGTGTCGAAAAATTAAACTGACTCAGAATTTTCTTCCCTACATAAATAATCAATAATTGCAAAGGAAAGAAATTGAAAAAAAAAAAGAATTTTCAAATTAGAAAAGAAATATATACATTGAAGATATTCGCTCCACTCGAACCCAGGCCACTCGCTTGGAAGACCAGCGGTCTAGCCATTAGGCTATCGGAGTTCTGTCGAGCGGAGTCTTACTGCCTGACTGATACTGCCTGACTGACAGACTGACTTACTGACTGACTGATACTGACTGACTGACTCACTGACTGACCGAGACTGACTGACTAACTGCCTGACTGACTGAGATTGGACTGACTCACTGACTGACCGAGACTGACTGACTAACTGCCTGACTGACTGAGACTGGACTGACTGACTGACTGACTGACTGACTGACTAACTGACTGACTGAGACTGACTGACTGACTGCTTGACTCTCTGACTGGCTATTTCACTGACTGACTGAATGACTAAATGACTGACTGACACTGACTGACTGACTGCTTGACTACCTGACTGACTGCTTGACTGTCTAACTGACTGGACAGGACTGACCGACTGACTGACTGACAGACTGACTGAATAAGGATGACTGACAGACTGACTGAATAAGGCTGACTGACTGACTGACTGACAGACTGACTGAATAAGGCTGACCGACTGACTGACTGCCTGACTGACTGCCTGACTGAATGACTGACTGACTGAGACTAAATGACTGACTGGTTGACTGACTGGCTGAAGGACTAACTGACTGACTGAGTGACTGACTGACTGACTGAGACTGAATGACTGAGTGCTTGACTGATTGACTGTCAGACTGACTGACTGACTTCGCAAAAGGGAAAAATAAAAAAAAAAGAATTATAAAATTAGAAAAAAATATTTGCATTTAAGATTTCCTTTCCGGCCGGGACTCGAACCCAGTACCACGCGCTAGGAACCCAACGGTCTAGCCATTAGGCTATCGGAGCTCTGTCGATGGAAGTCTTAAATATAATAAAAACAAAAAATGCACCTTGGTAATTATTGATTCAAACACTTTGAAATTTACAGGTCGAATAATTAAACTGACTGAGAATTTTTCTCCCTACATAAATAATCAATATTCGCAAAAGAGAAAAATTAAAAAAAAAAGAAGAAGAAATTTCAAATTAGAAACTAAAAGTATACGTTGAAGATTTTCGTTCAGGCTGGGACTCGAACCCAGGGCCACTCGCTCGGAAGCCTAACACTCTAGCCATTAGTCTATGGGAGCTCTGTCGGTGGGAGTTTTAAATATAATAAAAACAAAAAATGCACCTTGGTAATTGTTTATTTAAACACTTTGAAATCTTCGTGTCGAAAAATTAAACTGACTCAGAATTTTCTTCCCTACATACATAATCAATAATTGCAAAGGAAAGAAATTGAAAAAAAAAAGGAATTTTCAAATTAGAAAAGAAATATATACATTGAAGATATTCGCTCCGGCTGGGACTCGAACCCAGGCCACTCGCTTGGAAGACCAGCGGTCTAGCCATTAGGCTATCGGAGTTCTGTCGAGCGGAGTCTTACTGCCTGACTGATACTGCCTGACTGACAGACTGACTCACTGACTGACTGATACTGACTGACTGACTCACTGACTGACCGAGACTGACTGACTAACTGCCTGACTGACTGAGACTGGACTGACTCACTGACTGACCGAGACTGACTGACTAACTGCCTGACTGAGACTGACTGACTGACTGCTTGACTCTCTGACTGGCTATTTCACTGACTGACTGAATGACTAAATGACTGACTGACACTGACTGACTGACTGCTTGACTACCTGACTGACTGCTTGACTGACTAACTGACTGGACAGGACTGACTGACTGACTGACTGACAGACTGACTGAGACTGACTGACTGCTTTAGTGACTAACTGACTGCACAGGACTGACTGACTGAATGACTGACTGACTGAGACTAAATGACTGACTGCTTGACTGACTGGCTGAAGGACTAACTGACTGACTGTCAGACTGACTGACTGACTTCGCAAAAGGGAAAAATAAAAAAAAAGAATTATAAAATTAGAAAAAAATATTTGCATTTAAGATTTCCTTTCCGGCTGGGATTTGAACCCAGGGCGACACTCATGGAAGCCCAACGCTCTCGCCAATATACTATCGGATCTCTGTTGATCGGTGTCTTAATTATAATAAAAACAAAAAATGCACCTTAGTAATTATTGATCTAAAATCTTTGAAATCTAAAGGTCGAATGATTAAACTGACTCAGAATTTTCTTCCGTACATAAATAATCCATATTTGCAAAAGAAAGAAATTGAAAAAAAAAAAGAATCTTCAAATTAGAAGAGAAATATATACATGGAAGATTTTCGTTCCGGCCGGGACTCGAACCCAGTACCACGCGCTTGGAACCCAACGGTCTAGCCATTAGGCTATCGGAGCTCTGTCGATGGGAGTCTTAAATATAATAAAAACAAAAAATGCACCTTGGTAATTATTGATTCAAACACTTTGAAATTTACAGGTCGAATAATTAAACTGACTCAGAATTTTTCTCCCTACATAAATAATCAATATTCGCAAAAGAGAAAAATTAAAAAAAAAAGAAGAAGAAATTTCAAATTAGAAACTAAAAGTATACGTTGAAGATTTTCGTTCAGGCTGGGACTCGAACCCAGGGCCACTCGCTCGGAAGCCTAACACTCTAGCCATTAGTCTATGGGAGCTCTGTCGGTGGGAGTTTTAAATATAATAAAAACAAAAAATGCACCTTGGTAATTGTTTATTTAAACACTTTGAAATCTTCGTGTCGAAAAATTAAACTGACTCAGAATTTTCTTCCCTACATAAATATTCAATAATTGCAAAGGAAAGAAATTGAAAAAAAAAAGAATTTTCAAATTAGAAAAGAAATATATACATTGAAGATATTCGCTCCGGCTGGGACTCGAACCCAGGCCACTCGCTTGGAAGACCAGCGGTCTAGCCATTAGGCTATCGGAGTTCTGTCGAGCGGAGTCTTACTGCCTGACTGATACTGCCTGACTGACAGACTGACTCACTGACTGACTGATACTGCCTGACTGACAGACTGACTCACTGACTGACTGATACTGACTGACTGACTCACTGACTGACCGAGACTGACTGACTAACTGCCTGACTGACTGAGACTGGACTGACTGACTGACTGACTGAGTGACTGACTGACTGAGACTGACTGACTGACTGCTTGACTCTCTGACTGGCTATTTCACTGACTGAATGAATGACTAAATGACTGACTGACACTGACTGACTGACTGCTTGACTACCTGACTGAGTGCTTGACTGACTAACTGACTGGACAGGACTGACCGACTGACTGACTGACAGACTGACTGAATAAGGATGACTGACAGACTGACTGAATAAGGCTGACTGACTGACTGACTGACAGACTGACTGAATAAGGCTGACCGACTGACTGACTGCCTGACTGACTGACTGACTGAATGACTGACTGACTGACTGACCGAGACTGACTGACTGACTGACTGAGACTGGACTGGACTGACTGACTGACTGACTGAGTGAGACTGACTGACTGCTTTAGTGACTAACTGACTGCACAGGACTGACCGACTGACTGACTGACTGACTGCCTGACTGACTGAATGACTGACTGACTGAGACTAAATGACTGACTGCTTGACTGACTGGCTGAAGGACTAACTGACTGACTGAGTGACTGACTGACTGGACTGACTGACTGAGACTGAATGACTGAGTGCTTGACTGACTGACTGTCAGACTGACTGACTGACTTCGCAAAAGGGAAAAATAAAAAAAAAAGAATTATAAAATTAGAAAAAAATATTTGCATTTAAGATTTCCTTTCCGGCTGGGATTTGAACCCAGGGCGACACTCATGGAAGCCCAACGCTCTCGCCAATATACTATCGGATCTCTGTTGATCTGTGTCTTAATTATAATAAAAACAAAAAATGCACCTTAGTAATTATTGATCTAAAATCTTTGAAATCTAAAGGTCGAATGATTAAACTGACTCAGAATTTTCTTCCGTACATAAATAATCCATATTTGCAAAAGAAAGAAATTGAAAAAAAAAGAATCTTCAAATTAGAAGAGAAATATATACATGGAAGATTTTCGTTCCGGCCGGGACTCGAACCCAGTACCACGCGCTTGGAACCCAACGGTCTAGCCATTAGGCTATCGGAGCTCTGTCGATGGAAGTCTTAAATATAATAAAAACAAAAAATGCACCTTGGTAATTGTTTATTTAAACACTTTGAAATCTTCTTGTCGAAAAATTAAACTGACTCAGAATTTTCTTCCCTACATAAATAATCAATAATTGCAAAGGAAAGAAATTGAAAAAAAAAAGAATTTTCAAATTAGAAAAGAAATATATACATTGAAGATATTCGCTCCGGCTGGGACTCGAACCCAGGCCACTCGCTTGGAAGACCAGCGGTCTAGCCATTAGGCTATCGGAGTTCTGTCGAGCGGAATCTTACTGCCTGACTGATACTGCCTGACTGACAGACTGACTTACTGACTGACTGATACTGACTGACTGACTCACTGACTGACCGAGACTGACTGACTAACTGCCTGACTGACTGAGACTGGACTGACTCACTGACTGACCGAGACTGACTGACTAACTGCCTGACTGACTGAGACTGGACTGACTGACTGACTGACTGACTGACTGACTAACTGACTGACTGAGACTGACTGACTGACTGCTTGACTCTCTGACTGGCTATTTCACTGACTGACTGAATGACTAAATGACTGACTGACACTGACTGACTGACTGCTTGACTACCTGACTGACTGCTTGACTGACTAACTGACTGGACAGGACTAACCGACTGACTGACTGACAGACTGACTGAATAAGGATGACTGACAGACTGACTGAATAAGGCTGACCGACTGACTGACTGCCTGACTGACTGACTGACTGACTGACCGAGACTGACTGACTGACTGAGACTGGACTGGACTGACTGACTGACTGACTGACTGAGACTGACTGACTGCTTTAGTGACTAACTGACTGCACAGGACTGACCGACTGACTGACTGACTGACTGCCTGACTGAATGACTGACTGACTGAGACTAAATGACTGACTGCTTGACTGACTGGCTGAAGGACTAACTGACTGACTGAGTGACTGACTGACTGACTGAGACTGAATGACTGAGTGCTTGACTGATTGACTGTCAGACTGACTGACTGACTTCGCAAAAGGGAAAAATAAAAAAAAAGAATTATAAAAAATATTTGCATTTAAGATTTCCTTTCCGGCCGGGACTCGAACCCAGTACCACGCGCTAGGAACCCAACGGTCTAGCCATTAGGCTATCGGAGCTCTGTCGATGGAAGTCTTAAATATAATAAAAACAAAAAATGCACCTTGGTAATTATTGATTCAAACACTTTGAAATTTACAGGTCGAATAATTAAACTGACTCAGAATTTTTCTCCCTACATAAATAATCAATATTCGCAAAAGGGAAAAATTAAAAAAAAAAGAAGAAGAAATTTCAAATTAGAAACTAAAAGTATACATTGAAGATTTTCGTTCAGGCTGGGACTTGAACCCAGGGCCACTCGCTTGGAAGCCTAACACTCTAGCCATTAGTCTATGGGAGCTCTGTCGGTGGGAGTTTTAAATATAATAAAAACAAAAAATGCACCTTGGTAATTGTTTATTTAAACACTTTGAAATCTTCGTGTCGAAAAATTAAACTGACTCAGAATTTTCTTCCCTACATAAATAATCAATAATTGCAAAGGAAAGAAATTGAAAAAAAAAAAAGAATTTTCAAATTAGAAAAGAAATATATACATTGAAGATATTCGCTCCGGCTGGGACTCGAACCCAGGCCACTCGCTTGGAAGAACAGCGGTCTAGCCATTAGGCTATCGGAGTTCTGTCGAGCGGAGTCTTACTGCCTGACTGATACTGCCTGACTGACAGACTGACTCACTGACTGACTGATACTGACTGACTGACTCACTGACTGACCGAGACTGACTGACTAACTGCCTGACTGACTGAGACTGGACTGACTGACTTACTGACTGACTGACTGACTAACTGACTGACTGAGACTGACTGATTGACTGCTTGACTCTCTGACTGGCTATTTCACTGACTGACTGAATGACTAAATGACTGACTGACACTGACTGACTGACTGCTTGACTACCTGACTGACTGCTTGACTGACTAACTGACTGGACAGGACTGACCGACTGACTGACTGACAGACTGACTGACTGACAGACTGACTGAATAAGGCTGACCGACTGACTGACTGCCTGACTGACTGACTGACTGAATGACTGACTGACTGACTGACCGAGACTGACTGACTGACTGACTGAGACTGGACTGGACTGACTGACTGACTGACTGAGACTGACTGACTGCTTTAGTGACTAACTGACTGCACAGGACTGACCGACTGACTGACTGACTGACTGCCTGACTGACTGAATGACTGACTGACTGAGACTAAATGACTGACTGCTTGACTGACTGGCTGAAGGACTAACTGACTGACTGAGTGACTGACTGACTGGACTGACTGACTGAGACTGAATGACTGAGTGCTTGACTGATTGACTGTCAGACTGACTGACTGACTTCGCAAAAGGGAAAAATAAAAAAAAAAGAATTATAAAATTAGAAAAAAATATTTGCATTTAAGATTTCCTTTCCGGCCGGGACTCGAACCCAGTACCACGCGCTAGGAACCCAACGGTCTAGCCATTAGGCTATCGGAGCTCTGTCGACGGAAGTCTTAAATATAATAAAAACAAAAAATGCACCTTGGTAATTATTGATTCAAACACTTTGAAATTTACAGATCGAATAATTAAACTGACTCAGAATTTTTCTCCCTACATAAATAATCAATATTCGCAAAAGAGAAAAATTAAAAAAAAAAAGAAGAAGAAATTTCAAATTAGAAACTAAAAGTATACATTGAAGATTTTCGTTCAGGCTGGGACTCGAACCCAGGGCCACTCGCTTGGAAGCCTAACACTCTAGCCATTAGTCTATGGGAGCTCTGTCGGTGGGAGTTTTAAATATAATAAAAACAAAAAATGAACCTTGGTAATTGTTTATTTAAACACTTTGAAATCTTCGTGTCGAAAAATTAAACTGACTCAGAATTTTCTTCCCTACATAAATAATCAATAATTGCAAAGGAAAGAAATTGAAAAAAAAAAAGAATTTTCAAATTAGAAAAGAAATATATACATTGAAGATATTCGCTCCGGCTGGGACTCGAACCCAGGGCACTCGCTTGGAAGACCAGCGGTCTAGCCATTAGGCTATCGGAGTTCTGTCGAGCGGAGTCTTACTGCCTGACTGATACTGCCTGACTGACAGACTGACTCACTGACTGACTGATACTGACTGACTGACTCACTGACTGACCGAGACTGACTTACTAACTGCCTGACTGACTGAGACTGGACTGACTGACTGACTGACTGACTGACTGACTAACTGACTGACTGAGACTGACTGACTGACTGCTTGACTCTCTGACTGGCTATTTCACTGACTGACTGAATGACTAAATGACTGACTGACACTGACTGACTGACTGCTTGACTACCTGACTGACTGCTTGACTGACTAACTGACTGGACAGGACTGACCGACTGACTGACTGACAGACTGACTGAATAAGGATGACTGACAGACTGACTGAATAAGGCTGACTGACTGACTGACTGACAGACTGACTGAATAAGGCTGACCGACTGACTGACTGCCTGACTGACTGACTGACTGAATGACTGACTGACTGACTGACCGAGACTGACTGACTGACTGACTGAGACTGGACTGGACTGACTGACTGACTGCCTGACTGACTGACTGACTGAATGACTGACTGACTGAGACTAAATGACTGACTGCTTGACTGACTGGCTGAAGGACTAACTGACTGACTGAGTGACTGACTGACTGGACTGACTGACTGAGACTGAATGACTGAGTGCTTGACTGATTGACTGTCAGACTGACTGACTGACTTCGCAAAAGGGAAAAATAAAAAAAAAGAATTATAAAATTAGAAAAAAATATTTGCATTTAAGATTTCCTTTCCGGCCGGGACTCGAACCCAGTACCACGCGCTAGGAACCCAACGGTCTAGCCATTAGGCTATCGGAGCTCTGTCGATGGAAGTCTTAAATATAATAAAAACAAAAAATGCACCTTGGTAATTATTGATTCAAACACTTTGAAATTTACAGGTCGAATAATTAAACTGACTCAGAATTTTTCTCCCTACATAAATAATCAATATTCGCAAAAGAGAAAAATTAAAAAAAAAAAAGAAGAAGAAATTTCAAATTAGAAACTAAAAGTATACATTGAAGATTTTCGTTCAGGCTGGGACTCGAACCCAGGGCCACTCGCTTGGAAGCCTAACACTCTAGCCATTAGTCTATGGGAGCTCTGTCGGTGGGAGTTTTAAATATAATAAAAACAAAAAATGAACCTTGGTAATTGTTTATTTAAACACTTTGAAATCTTCGTGTCGAAAAATTAAACTGACTCAGAATTTTCTTCCCTACATAAATAATCAATAATTGCAAAGGAAAGAAATTGAAAAAAAAAAAAGAATTTTCAAATTAGAAAAGAAATATATACATTGAAGATATTCACTCCGGCTGGGACTCGAACCCAGGGCACTCGCTTGGAAGACCAGCGGTCTAGCCATTAGGCTATCGGAGTTCTGTCCAGCGGAGTCTTACTGCCTGACTGATACTGCCTGACTGACAGACTGACTCACTGACTGACTGATACTGCCTGACTGACAGACTGACTCACTGACTGACTGATACTGACTGACTGACTCACTGACTGACCGAGACTGACTGACTAACTGCCTGACTGACTGAGACTGGACTGACTGACTGACTGACTGAGTGACTGACTGACTGAGACTGACTGACTGACTGCTTGACTCTCTGACTGGCTATTTCACTGACTGAATGAATGACTAAATGACTGACTGACACTGACTGACTGACTGCTTGACTACCTGACTGACTGCTTGACTGACTAACTGACTGGACAGGACTGACCGACTGACTGACTGACAGACTGACTGAATAAGGATGACTGACAGACTGACTGAATAAGGCTGACTGACTGACTGACTGACAGACTGACTGAATAAGGCTGACTGACTGAATGACTGACTGACTGAGACTAAATGACTGACTGCTTGACTGACTGGCTGAAGGACTAACTGACTGACTGAGTGACTGACTGACTGGACTGACTGACTGAGACTGAATGACTGAGTGCTTGACTGATTGACTGTCAGACTGACTGACTGACTTCGCAAAAGGGAAAAATAAAAAAAAAGAATTATAAAATTAGAAAAAAATATTTGCTTTTAAGATTTCCTTTCCGGCCGGGACTCGAACCCAGTACCACGCGCTAGGAACCCAACGGTCTAGCCATTAGGCTATCGGAGCTCTGTCGATGGAAGTCTTAAATATAATAAAAACAAAAAATGCACCTTGGTAATTATTGATTCAAACACTTTGAAATTTACAGGTCGAATAATTAAACTGACTCAGAATTTTTCTCCCTACATAAATAATCAATATTCGCAAAAGAGAAAAATTAAAAAAAAAAGAAGAAGAAATTTCAAATTAGAAACTAAAAGTATACATTGAAGATTTTCGTTCAGGCTGGGACTCGAACCCAGGGCCACTCGCTTGGAAGCCTAACACTCTAGCCATTAGTCTATGGGAGCTCTGTCGGTGGGAGTTTTAAATATAATAAAAACAAAAAATGAACCTTGGTAATTGTTTATTTAAACACTTTGAAATCTTTGTGTCGAAAAATTAAACTGACTCAGAATTTTCTTCCCTACATAAATAATCAATAATTGCAAAGGAAAGAAATTGAAAAAAAAAAAGAATTTTCAAATTAGAAAAGAAATATATACATTGAAGATATTCACTCCGGCTGGGACTCGAACCCAGGGCACTCGCTTGGAAGACCAGCGGTCTAGCCATTAGGCTATCGGAGTTCTGTCCAGCGGAGTCTTACTGCCTGACTGATACTGCCTGACTGACAGACTGACTCACTGACTGACTGATACTGCCTGACTGACAGACTGACTCACTGACTGACTGATACTGACTGACTGACTCACTGACTGACCGAGACTGACTGACTAACTGCCTGACTGACTGAGACTGGACTGACTGACTGACTGACTGAGTGACTGACTGACTGAGACTGACTGACTGACTGCTTGACTCTCTGACTGGCTATTTCACTGACTGAATGAATGACTAAATGACTGACTGACACTGACTGACTGACTGCTTGACTACCTGACTGACTGCTTGACTGACTAACTGACTGGACAGGACTGACCGACTGACTGACTGACAGACTGACTGAATAAGGATGACTGACAGACTGACTGAATAAGGCTGACTGACTGACTGACTGACAGACTGACTGAATAAGGCTGACCGAATGACTGACTGCCTGACTGACTGACTGACTGACTGAATGACTGACTGACTGACCGAGACTGACTGACTGACTGACTGAGACTGGACTGGACTGACTGACTGACTGACTGAGTGAGACTGACTGACTGCTTTAGTGACTAACTGACTGCACAGGACTGACCGACTGACTGACTGACTGACTGCCTGACTGACTGAATGACTGACTGACTGAGACTAAATGACTGACTGCTTGACTGACTGGCTGAAGGACTAACTGACTGACTGAGTGACTGACTGACTGGACTGACTGACTGAGACTGAATGACTGAGTGCTTGACTGATTGACTGTCAGACTGACTGACTGACTTCGCAAAAGGGAAAAATAAAAAAAAAAGAATTATAAAATTAGAAAAAAATATTTGCATTTAAGATTTCCTTTCCGGCTGGGATTTGAACCCAGGGCGACACTCATGGAAGCCCAACGCTCTCGCCAATATACTATCGGATCTCTGTTGATCGGTGTCTTAATTATAATAAAAACAAAAAATGCACCTTAGTAATTATTGATCTAAAATCTTTGAAATCTAAAGGTCGAATGATTAAACTGACTCAGAATTTTCTTCCGTACATAAATAATCCATATTTGCAAAAGAAAGAAATTGAAAAAAAAAAGAATCTTCAAATTAGAAGAGAACTATATACATGGAAGATTTTCGTTCCGGCCGGGACTCGAACCCAGTACCACGCGCTAGGAACCCAACGGTCTAGCCATTAGGCTATCGGAGCTCTGTCGATGAAAGTCTTAAATATAATAAAAACAAAAAATGCACCTTGGTAATTATTGATTCAAACACTTTGAAATTTACAGGTCGAATAATTAAACTGACTCAGAATTTTTCTCCCTACATAAATAATCAATATTCGCAAAAGAGAAAAATTAAAAAAAAAAAGAAGAAGAAATTTCAAATTAGAAACTAAAAGTATACATTGAAGATTTTCGTTCAGGCTGGGACTCGAACTCAGGGCCACTCGCTTGGAAGCCTAACACTCTAGCCATTAGTCTATGGGAGCTATGTCGGTGGGAGTTTTAAATATAATAAAAACAAAAAATGCACCTTGGTAATTGTTTATTTAAACACTTTGAAATCTTCGTGTCGAAAAATTAAACTGACTCAGAATTTTCTTCCCTACATAAATAATCAATAATTGCAAAGGAAAGAAATTGAAAAAAAAAAGAATTTTCAAATTAGAAAAGAAATATATACATTGAAGATATTCGCTCCTGCTGGGACTCGAACCCAGGCCACTCGCTTGGAAGACCAGCGGTCTAGCCATTAGGCTATCGGAGTTCTGTCGAGCGGAGTCTTACTGCCTGACTGATACTGCCTGACTGACAGACTGACTCACTGACTGACAATAATGACTGACTGACTCACTGACTGACCGAGACTGACTGACTAACTGCCTGACTGACTGAGACTGGACTGACTGACTTACTGACTGACTGACTGACTAACTGACTGACTGAGACTGACTGATTGACTGCTTGACTCTCTGACTGGCTATTTCACTGACTGACTGAATGACTAAATGACTGACTGACACTGACTGACTGACTGCTTGACTACCTGACTGAGTGCTTGACTGACTAACTGACTGGACAGGACTGACCGACTGACTGACTGACAGACTGACTGACTGACAGACTGACTGAATAAGGCTGACCGACTGACTGACTGCCTGACTGACTGACTGACTGAATGACTGACTGACTGACTGACCGAGACTGACTGACTGACTGACTGAGACTGGACTGGACTGACTGACTGACTGACTGACTGAGACTGACTGACTGCACAGGACTGACCGACTGACTGACTGACTGACTGCCTGACTGACTGACTGACTGAATGACTGACTGACTGAGACTAAATGACTGACTGCTTGACTGACTGGCTGAAGGACTAACTGACTGACTGAGTGACTGACTGACTGGACTGACTGACTGAGACTGAATGACTGAGTGCTTGACTGATTGACTGTCAGACTGACTGACTGACTTCGCAAAAGGGAAAAATAAAAAAAAAAGAATTATAAAATTGAAAAAAATATTTGCATTTAAGATTTCCTTTCCGGCCGGGACTCGAACCCAGTACCACGCGTTAGGAACCCAACGGTCTAGCCATTAGGCTATCGGAGCTCTGTCGACGGAAGTCTTAAATATAATAAAAACAAAAAATGCACCTTGGTAATTATTGATTCAAACACTTTGAAATTTACAGGTCGAATAATTAAACTGACTCAGAATTTTCTTCCCTACATAAAAAATCAATAATTGCAAAGGAAAGAAATTGAAAAAAAAAAAGAATTTTCAAATTAGAAAAGAAATATATACATTGAAGATATTCGCTCCGGCTGGGACTCGAACCCAGGGCACTCGCTTGGAAGACCAGCGGTCTAGCCATTAGGCTATCGGAGTTCTGTCGAGCGGAGTCTTACTGCCTGACTGATACTGCCTGACTGACAGACTGACTGACTGATACTGACTGACTGACTCACTGACTGACCGAGACTGACTGACTAACTGCCTGACTGACTGAGACTGGACTGACTGACTGACTGACTGACTAACTGACTGACTGAGACTGACTGACTGACTGCTTGACTCTCTGACTGGCTATTTCACTGACTGACTGAATGACTAAATGACTGACTGACACTGACTGACTGACTGCTTGACTACCTGACTGACTGCTTGACTGACTAACTGACTGGACAGGACTGACCGACTGACTGACTGACAGACTGACTGAATAAGGATGACTGACAGACTGACTGAATAAGGCTGACTGACTGACTGACTGAATAAGGCTGACCGACTGACTGACTGCCTGACTGACTGACTAACTGAATGACTGACTGACTGACTGACCGAGACTGACTGACTGACTGACTGAGACTGGACTGGACTGAGTGACTGACTGACTGAGTGAGACTGACTGACTGCTTTAGTGACTAACTGAATGCACAGGACTGACCGACTGACTGACTGACTGACTGCCTGACTGACTGACTGACTGAATGACTGACTGACTGAGACTAAATGACTGACTGCTTGACTGACTGGCTGAAGGACTAACTGACTGACTGAGTGACTGACTGACTGGACTGACTGACTGAGACTGAATGACTGAGTGCTTGACTGATTGACTGTCAGACTGACTGACTGACTTCGCAAAAGGGAAAAATAAAAAAAAAATTATAAAAAAATATTTGCATTTAAGATTTCCTTTCCGGCTGGGATTTGAACCCAGGGCGACACTCATGGAAGCCCAACGCTCTCGCCAATATACTATCGGATCTCTGTTGATCGGTGTCTTAATTATAATAAAAACAAAAAATGCACCTTAGTAATTATTGATCTAAAATCTTTGAAATCTAAAGGTCGAATGATTAAACTGACTCAGAATTTTCTTCCGTACATAAATAATCCATATTTGCAAAAGAAAGAAATTGAAAAAAAAAAGAATCTTCAAATTAGAAGAGAAATATATACATGGAAGATTTTCGTTCCGGCCGGGACTCGAACCCAGTACCACGCGCTAGGAACCCAACGGTCTAGCCATTAGGCTATCGGAGCTCTGTCGATGGAAGTGTTAAATATAATAAAAACAAAAAATGCACCTTGGTAATTATTGATTCAAACACTTTGAAATTTACAGGTCGAATAATTAAACTGACTCAGAATTTTTCTCCCTACATAAATAATCAATATTCGCAAAAGGGAAAAATTAAAAAAAAAAGAAGAAGAAATTTCAAATTAGAAACTAAAAGTATACATTGAAGATTTTCGTTCAGGCTGGGACTCGAACCCAGGGCCACTCGCTTGGAAGCCTAACACTCTAGCCATTAGTCTATGGGAGCTCTGTCGGTGGGAGTTTTAAATATAATAAAAACAAAAAATGCACCTTGGTAATTGTTTATTTAAACACTTTGAAATCTTCGTGTCGAAAAATTAAACTGACTCAGAATTTTCTTCCCTACATAAATAATCAATAATTGCAAAGGAAAGAAATTGAAAAAAAAAAGAATTTTCAAATTAGAAAAGAAATATATACATTGAAGATATTCGCTCCTGCTGGGACTCGAACCCAGGGCCACTCGCTTGGAAGACCAGCGGTCTAGCCATTAGGCTATCGGAGTTCTGTCGAGCGGAGTCTTACTGCCTGACTGATACTGCCTGACTGACAGACTGACTGACTGATACTGACTGACTGACTCACTGACTGACCGAGACTGACTGACTAACTGCCTGACTGACTGAGACTGGACTGACTGACTGACTGACTGACTAACTGACTGACTGAGACTGACTGACTGACTGCTTGACTCTCTGACTGGCTATTTCACTGACTGACTGAATGACTAAATGACTGACTGACACTGACTGACTGACTGCTTGACTACCTGACTGACTGCTTGACTGACTAACTGACTGGACAGGACTGACCGACTGACTGACTGACAGACTGACTGAATAAGGATGACTGACAGACTGACTGAATAAGGCTGACTGACTGACTGACTGAATAAGGCTGACCGACTGACTGACTGCCTGACTGACTGACTGACTGAATGACTGACTGACTGACTGACCGAGACTGACTGACTGACTGACTGAGACTGGACTGGACTGACTGACTGACTGACTGACTGAGACTGACTGACTGCACAGGACTGACCGACTGACTGACTGACTGACTGCCTGACTGACTGACTGACTGAATGACTGACTGACTGAGACTAAATGACTGACTGCTTGACTGACTGGCTGAAGGACTAACTGACTGACTGAGTGACTGACTGACTGGACTGACTGACTGAGACTGAATGACTGAGTGCTTGACTGATTGACTGTCAGACTGACTGACTGACTTCGCAAAAGGGAAAAATAAAAAAAAAAGAATTATAAAATTGAAAAAAATATTTGCATTTAAGATTTCCTTTCCGGCCGGGACTCGAACCCAGTACCACGCGTTAGGAACCCAACGGTCTAGCCATTAGGCTATCGGAGCTCTGTCGACGGAAGTCTTAAATATAATAAAAACAAAAAATGCACCTTGGTAATTATTGATTCAAACACTTTGAAATTTACAGGTCGAATAATTAAACTGACTCAGAATTTTTCTCCCTACATAAATAATCAATATTCGCAAAAGAGAAAAATTAAAAAAAAAGAAGAAGAAATTTCAAATTAGAAACTAAAAGTATACATTGAAGATTTTCGTTCAGGCTGGGACTCGAACCCAGGGCCACTCGCTTGGAAGCCTAACACTCTAGCCATTAGTCTATGGGAGCTCTGTCGGTGGGAGTTTTAAATATAATAAAAACAAAAAATGAACCTTGGTAATTGTTTATTTAAACACTTTGAAATCTTCGTGTCGAAAAATTAAACTGACTCAGAATTTTCTTCCCTACATAAAAAATCAATAATTGCAAAGGAAAGAAATTGAAAAAAAAAAAGAATTTTCAAATTAGAAAAGAAATATATACATTGAAGATATTCGCTCCGGCTGGGACTCGAACCCAGGGCACTCGCTTGGAAGACCAGCGGTCTAGCCATTAGGCTATCGGAGTTCTGTCGAGCGGAGTCTTACTGCCTGACTGATACTGCCTGACTGACAGACTGACTGACTGATACTGACTGACTGACTCACTGACTGACCGAGACTGACTGACTAACTGCCTGACTGACTGAGACTGGACTGACTGACTGACTGACTGACTAACTGACTGACTGAGACTGACTGACTGACTGCTTGACTCTCTGACTGGCTATTTCACTGACTGACTGAATGACTAAATGACTGACTGACACTGACTGACTGACTGCTTGACTACCTGACTGACTGCTTGACTGACTAACTGACTGGACAGGACTGACCGACTGACTGACTGACAGACTGACTGAATAAGGATGACTGACAGACTGACTGAATAAGGCTGACTGACTGACTGACTGAATAAGGCTGACCGACTGACTGACTGCCTGACTGACTGACTAACTGAATGACTGACTGACTGACTGACCGAGACTGACTGACTGACTGACTGAGACTGGACTGGACTGAGTGACTGACTGACTGAGTGAGACTGACTGACTGCTTTAGTGACTAACTGAATGCACAGGACTGACCGACTGACTGACTGACTGACTGCCTGACTGACTGACTGACTGAATGACTGACTGACTGAGACTAAATGACTGACTGCTTGACTGACTGGCTGAAGGACTAACTGACTGACTGGACTGACTGACTGAGACTGAATGACTGAGTGCTTGACTGATTGACTGTCAGACTGACTGACTGACTTCGCAAAAGGGAAAAATAAAAAAAAAATTATAAAATTAGAAAAAAATATTTGCATTTAAGATTTCCTTTCCGGCTGGGATTTGAACCCAGGGCGACACTCATGGAAGCCCAACGCTCTCGCCAATATACTATCGGATCTCTGTTGATCGGTGTCTTAATTATAATAAAAACAAAAAATGCACCTTAGTAATTATTGATCTAAAATCTTTGAAATCTAAAGGTCGAATGATTAAACTGACTCAGAATTTTCTTCCGTACATAAATAATCCATATTTGCAAAAGAAAGAAATTGAAAAAAAAAAGAATCTTCAAATTAGAAGAGAAATATATACATGGAAGATTTTCGTTCCGGCCGGGACTCGAACCCAGTACCACGCGCTAGGAACCCAACGGTCTAGCCATTAGGCTATCGGAGCTCTGTCGATGGAAGTGTTAAATATAATAAAAACAAAAAATGCACCTTGGTAATTATTGATTCAAACACTTTGAAATTTACAGGTCGAATAATTAAACTGACTCAGAATTTTTCTCCCTACATAAATAATTAATATTCGCAAAAGGGAAAAATTAAAAAAAAAAGAAGAAGAAATTTCAAATTAGAAACTAAAAGTATACATTGAAGATTTTCGTTCAGGCTGGGACTCGAACCCAGGGCCACTCGCTTGGAAGCCTAACACTCTAGCCATTAGTCTATGGGAGCTCTGTCGGTGGGAGTTTTAAATATAATAAAAACAAAAAATGCACCTTGGTAATTGTTTATTTAAACACTTTGAAATCTTCGTGTCGAAAAATTAAACTGACTCAGAATTTTCTTCCCTACATAAATAATCAATAATTGCAAAGGAAAGAAATTGAAAAAAAAAAAGAATTTTCAAATTAGAAAAGAAATATATACATTGAAGATATTCGCTCCGGCTGGGACTCGAACGCAGGCCACTCGCTTGGAAGAACAGCGGTCTAGCCATTAGGCTATCGGAGTTCTGTCGAGCGGAGTCTTACTGCCTGACTGATACTGCCTGACTGACAGACTGACTCACTGACTGACTGATACTGACTGACTGACTCACTGACTGACCGAGACTGACTGACTAACTGCCTGACTGACTGAGACTGGACTGACTGACTTACTGACTGACTGACTGACTAACTGACTGACTGAGACTGACTGATTGACTGCTTGACTCTCTGACTGGCTATTTCACTGACTGACTGAATGACTAAATGACTGACTGACACTGACTGACTGACTGCTTGACTACCTGACTGAGTGCTTGACTGACTAACTGACTGGACAGGACTGACCGACTGACTGACTGACAGACTGACTGACTGACAGACTGACTGAATAAGGCTGACCGACTGACTGACTGCCTGACTGACTGACTGACTGAATGACTGACTGACTGACTGACCGAGACTGACTGACTGACTGACTGACTGACTGACTGAGACTGACTGACTGCTTTAGTGACTAACTGACTGCACAGGACTGACCGACTGACTGACTGACTGACTGCCTGACTGACTGACTGACTGAATGACTGACTGACTGAGACTAAATGACTGACTGCTTGACTGACTGGCTGAAGGACTAACTGACTGACTGAGTGACTGACTGACTGGACTGACTGACTGAGACTGAATGACTGAGTGCTTGACTGATTGACTGTCAGACTGACTGACTGACTTCGCAAAAGGGAAAAATAAAAAAAAAAGAATTATAAAATTAGAAAAAAATATTTGCATTTAAGATTTCCTTTCTGGCCTGGACTCGAACCCAGTACCACGCGCTAGGAACCCAACGGTCTAGCCATTAGGCTATCGGAGCTCTGTCGACGGAAGTCTTAAATATAATAAAAACAAAAAATGCACCTTGGTAATTATTGATTCAAACACTTTGAAATTTACAGATCGAATAATTAAACTGACTCAGAATTTTTCTCCCTACATAAATAATCAATATTCGCAAAAGAGAAAAATTAAAAAAAAAAGAAGAAGAAATTTCAAATTAGAAACTAAAAGTATACATTGAAGATTTTCGTTCAGGCTGGGACTCGAACCCAGGGCCACTCGCTTGGAAGCCTAACACTCTAGCCATTAGTCTATGGGAGCTCTGTCGGTGGGAGTTTTAAATATAATAAAAACAAAAAATGAACCTTGGTAATTGTTTATTTAAACACTTTGAAATCTTCGTGTCGAAAAATTAAACTGACTCAGAATTTTCTTCCCTACATAAATAATCAATAATTGCAAAGGAAAGAAATTGAAAAAAAAAAAGAATTTTCAAATTAGAAAAGAAATATATACATTGAAGATATTCGCTCCGGCTGGGACTCGAACCCAGGGCACTCGCTTGGAAGACCAGCGGTCTAGCCATTAGGCTATCGGAGTTCTGTCGAGCGGAGTCTTACAGCCTGACTGATACTGCCTGACTGACAGACTGACTCACTGACTGACTGATACTGACTGACTGACTCACTGACTGACCGAGACTGACTGACTAACTGCCTGACTGACTGAGACTGGACTGACTGACTGACTGACTGACTGACTGACTAACTGACTGACTGAGACTGACTGACTGACTGCTTGACTCTCTGACTGGCTATTTCACTGACTGACTGAATGACTAAATGACTGACTGACACTGACTGACTGACTGCTTGACTACCTGACTGACTGCTTGACTGACTAACTGACTGGACAGGACTGACCGACTGACTGACTGACAGACTGACTGAATAAGGATGACTGACAGACTGACTGAATAAGGCTGACTGACTGACTGACTGAATAAGGCTGACCGACTGACTGACTGCCTGACTGACTGACTGACTGAATGACTGACTGACTGACTGACCGAGACTGACTGACTGACTGACTGAGACTGGACAGGACTGAGTGACTGACTGACTGAGTGAGACTGACTGACTGCTTTAGTGACTAACTGAATGCACAGGACTGACCGACTGACTGACTGACTGACTGCCTGACTGACTGACTGACTGAATGACTGACTGACTGAGACTAAATGACTGACTGCTTGACTGACTGGCTGAAGGACTAACTGACTGACTGAGTGACTGACTGACTGGACTGACTGACTGAGACTGAATGACTGAGTGCTTGACTGATTGACTGTCAGACTGACTGACTGACTTCGCAAAAGGGAGAAATAAAAAAAAAAGAATTATAAAATTAGAAAAAAATATTTGCATTTAAGATTTCCTTTCCGGCTGGGATTTGAACCCAGGGCGACACTCATGGAAGCCCAACGCTCTCGCCAATATACTATCGGATCTCTGTCGATCGGTGTCTTAATTATAATAAAAACAAAAAATGCACCTTAGTAATTATTGATCTAAAATCTTTGAAATCTAAAGGTCGAATGATTAAACTGACTCAGAATTTTCTTCCGTACATAAATAATCCATATTTGCAAAAGAAAGAAATTGAAAAAAAAAAGAATCTTCAAATTAGAAGAGAAATATATACATGGAAGATTTTCGTTCCGGCCGGGACTCGAAATCAGTACCACGCGCTAGGAACCCAACGGTCTAGCCATTAGGCTATCGGAGCTCTGTCGATGGAAGTCTTAAATATAATAAAAACAAAAAATGCACCTTGGTAATTATTGATTCAAACACTTTGAAATTTACAGGTCGAATAATTAAACTGACTCAGAATTTTTCTCCCTACATAAATAATCAATATTCGCAAAAGGGAAAAATTAAAAAAAAAAGAAGAAGAAATTTCAAATTAGAAACTAAAAGTATACATTGAAGATTTTCGTTCAGGCTGGGACTCGAACCCAGGGCCACTCGCTTGGAAGCCTAACACTCTAGCCATTAGTCTATTGGAGCTCTGTCGGTGGGAGTTTTAAATATAATAAAAACAAAAAATGCACCTTGGTAATTGTTTATTTAAACACTTTGAAATCTTCGTGTCAAAAAATTAAACTGACTCAGAATTTTCTTCCCTACATAAATAATCAATAATTGCAAAGGAAAGAAATTGAAAAAAAAAAGAATTTTCAAATTAGAAAAGAAATATATACATTGAAGATATTCGCTCCGGCTGGGACTCGAACCCAGGCCACTCGCTTGGAAGAACAGCGGTCTAGCCATTAGGCTATCGGAGTTCTGTCGAGCGGAGTCTTACTGCCTGACTGATACTGCCTGACTGACAGACTGACTCACTGACTGACTGATACTGACTGACTGACTCACTGACTGACCGAGACTGACTGACTAACTGCCTGACTGACTGAGACTGGACTGACTGACTTACTGACTGACTGACTGACTAACTGACTGACTGAGACTGACTGATTGACTGCTTGACTCTCTGACTGGCTATTTCACTGACTGACTGAATGACTAAATGACTGACTGACACTGACTGACTGACTGCTTGACTACCTGACTGACTGCTTGACTGACTAACTGACTGGACAGGACTGACCGACTGACTGACTGACAGACTGACTGAATAAGGATGACTGACAGACTGACTGAATAAGGCTGACTGACTGACTGACTGACAGACTGACTGAATAAGGCTGACCGACTGACTGACTGCCTGACTGACTGACTGACTGAATGACTGACTGACTGACTGACCGAGACTGACTGACTGACTGACTGAGACTGGACTGGACTGACTGACTGACTGCCTGACTGACTGACTGACTGAATGACTGACTGACTGAGACTAAATGACTGACTGCTTGACTGACTGGCTGAAGGACTAACTGACTGACTGAGTGACTGACTGACTGGACTGACTGACTGAGACTGAATGACTGAGTGCTTGACTGATTGACTGTCAGACTGACTGACTGACTTCGCAAAAGGGAAAAATAAAAAAAAAGAATTATAAAATTAGAAAAAAATATTTGCATTTAAGATTTCCTTTCCGGCCGGGACTCGAACCCAGTACCACGCGCTAGGAACCCAACGGTCTAGCCATTAGGCTATCGGAGCTCTGTCGATGGAAGTCTTATATATAATAAAAACAAAAAATGCACCTTGGTAATTATTGATTCAAACACTTTGAAATTTACAGGTCGAATAATTAAACTGACTCAGAATTTTTCTCCCTACATAAATAATCAATATTCGCAAAAGAGAAAAATAAAAAAAAAAAGAAGAAGAAATTTCAAATTAGAAACTAAAATTATACATTGAAGATTTTCGTTCAGGCTGGGACTCGTACCCAGGGCCACTCGCTTGGAAGCCTAACGCTCTAGCCATTAGTCTATGGGAGCTCTGTCGGGGGGAGTTTTAAATATAATAAAAACAAAAAATGCACCTTGGTAATTGTTTATTTAAACACTTTGAAATCTTCGTGTCGAAAAATTAAACTGACTCAGAATTTTCTTCCCTACATAAATAATCAATAATTGCAAAGGAAAGAAATTGAAAAAAAAAAGAATTTTCAAATTAGAAAAGAAATATATACATTGAAGATATTCGCTCCGGCTGGGACTCTAACCCAGGCCACTCGCTTGGAAGACCAACGGTCTAGCCATTAGGCTATCGGAGTTCTGTCGAGCGGAGTCTTATTGCCTGACTGATACTGCCTGACTGACAGACTGACTCACTGACTGACTGATACTGACTGACTGACTCACTGACTGACCGAGACTGACTGACTAACTGCCTGAGACTGGACTGACTGACTGACTGACTGACTAACTGACTGACTGAGACTGACTGACTGACTGCTTGACTCTCTGACTGGCTATTTCACTGACTGACTGAATGACTAAATGACTGACTGACACTGACTGACTGACTGCTTGACTACCTGACTGACTGCTTGACTGACTAACTGACTGGACAGGACTGACCGACTGACTGACTGACAGACTGACTGACTGACAGACTGACTGAATAAGGATGACTGACAGACTGACTGAATAAGGCTGACTGACTGACTGACTGACAGACTGACTGAATAAGGCTGACCGACTGACTGACTGCCTGACTGACTGACTGACTGAATGACTGACTGACTGACTGACCGAGACTGACTGACTGACTGACTGAGACTGGACTGGACTGACTGACTGGTGGGACTTAGTGACTAACTGACTGCACAGGACTGACCGACTGACTGACTGACTGACTGCCTGACTGACTGACTGACTGAATGACTGACTGACTGAGACTAAATGACTGACTGCTTGACTGACTGGCTGAAGGACTAACTGACTGACTGAGTGACTGACTGACTGGACTGACTGACTGAGACTGAATGACTGAGTGCTTGACTGATTGACTGTCAGACTGACTGACTGACTTCGCAAAAGGGAAAAATAAAAAAAAAAGAATTATAAAATTAGAAAAAAATATTTGCATTTAAGATTTCCTTTCCGGCCGGGACTCGAACCCAGTACCACGCGCTAGGAACCCAACGGTCTAGCCATTAGGCTATCGGAGCTCTGTCGATGGAAGTCTTAAATATAATAAAAACAAAAAATGCACCTTGGTAATTTTTGATTCAAACACTTTGAAATTTACAGGTCGAATAATTAAACTGACTCAGAATTTTTTTCCCTACATAAATAATCAATATTCGCAAAAGAGAAAAATTAAAAAAAAAGAAGAAGAAATTTCAAATTAGAAACTAAAATTATACATTGAAGATTTTCGTTCAGGCTGGGACTCGTACCCAGGGCCACTCGCTTGGAAGCCTAACACTCTAGCCATTAGTCTATGGGAGCTCTGTCGGGGGGAGTTTTAAATATAATAAAAACAAAAAATGCACCTTGGTAATTGTATATTTAAACACTTTGAAATCTTCGTGTCGAAAAATTAAACTGACTCAGAATTTTCTTCCCTACATAAATAATCAATAATTGCAAAGGAAAGAAATTGAAAAAAAAAAGAATTTTCAAATTTGAAAAGAAATATATACATTGAAGATATTCGCTCCGGCTGGGACTCGAACCCAGGCCACTCACTTGGAAGACCAACGGTCTAGCCATTAGGCTATCGGAGTTCTGTCGAGCGGAGTCTTACTGCCTGACTGATACTGCCTGACTGACAGACTGACTCACTGACTGACTGATACTGACTGACTGACTCACTGACTGACCGAGACTGACTGACTAACTGCCTGACTGACTGAGACTGGACTGACTGACAGACTGACTGACTGACTAACTGACTGACTGAGACTGACTGACTGACTGCTTGACTCTCTGACTGGCTATTTCACTGACTGACTGAATGACTAAATGACTGACTGACACTGACTGACTGACTGCTTGACTACCTGACTGACTGCTTGACTGACTAACTGACTGGACAGGACTGACCGACTGACTGACTGACAGACTGACTGAATAAGGATGACTGACAGACTGACTGAATAAGGCTGACTGACTGACTGACTGACAGACTGACTGAATAAGGCTGACCGACTGACTGACTGCCTGACTGACTGACTGACTGAATGACTGACTGACTGACTGACCGAGACTGACTGACTGACTGACTGAGACTGGACTGGACTGACTGACTGACTGCCTGACTGACTGACTGACTGAATGACTGACTGACTGAGACTAAATGACTGACTGCTTGACTGACTGGCTGAAGGACTAACTGACTGACTGAGTGACTGACTGACTGGACTGACTGACTGAGACTGAATGACTGAGTGCTTGACTGATTGACTGTCAGACTGACTGACTGACTTCGCAAAAGGGAAAAATAAAAAAAAAGAATTATAAAATTAGAAAAAAATATTTGCATTTAAGATTTCCTTTCCGGCCGGGACTCGAACCCAGTACCACGCGCTAGGAACCCAACGGTCTAGCCATTAGGCTATCGGAGCTCTGTCGATGGAAGTCTTATATATAATAAAAACAAAAAATGCACCTTGGTAATTATTGATTCAAACACTTTGAAATTTACAGGTCGAATAATTAAACTGACTCAGAATTTTTCTCCCTACATAAATAATCAATATTCGCAAAAGAGAAAAATAAAAAAAAAAAGAAGAAGAAATTTCAAATTAGAAACTAAAATTATACATTGAAGATTTTCGTTCAGGCTGGGACTCGTACCCAGGGCCACTCGCTTGGAAGCCTAACGCTCTAGCCATTAGTCTATGGGAGCTCTGTCGGGGGGAGTTTTAAATATAATAAAAACAAAAAATGCACCTTGGTAATTGTTTATTTAAACACTTTGAAATCTTTGTGTCGAAAAATTAAACTGACTCAGAATTTTCTTCCCTACATAAATAATCAATAATTGCAAAGGAAAGAAATTGAAAAAAAAAAGAATTTTCAAATTAGAAAAGAAATATATACATTGAAGATATTCGCTCCGGCTGGGACTCTAACCCAGGCCACTCGCTTGGAAGACCAACGGTCTAGCCATTAGGCTATCGGAGTTCTGTCGAGCGGAGTCTTATTGCCTGACTGATACTGCCTGACTGACAGACTGACTCACTGACTGACTGATACTGACTGACTGACTCACTGACTGACCGAGACTGACTGACTAACTGCCTGAGACTGGACTGACTGACTGACTGACTGACTAACTGACTGACTGAGACTGACTGACTGACTGCTTGACTCTCTGACTGGCTATTTCACTGACTGACTGAATGACTAAATGACTGACTGACACTGACTGACTGACTGCTTGACTACCTGACTGACTGCTTGACTGACTAACTGACTGGACAGGACTGACCGACTGACTGACTGACAGACTGACTGACTGACAGACTGACTGACTGACAGACTGACTGAATAAGGATGACTGACAGACTGACTGAATAAGGCTGACTGACTGACTGACTGACAGACTGACTGAATAAGGCTGACCGACTGACTGACTGCCTGACTGACTGACTGACTGAATGACTGACTGACTGACTGACCGAGACTGACTGACTGACTGACTGAGACTGGACTGGACTGACTGACTGGTGGGACTTAGTGACTAACTGACTGCACAGGACTGACCGACTGACTGACTGACTGACTGCCTGACTGACTGACTGACTGAATGACTGACTGACTGAGACTAAATGACTGACTGCTTGACTGACTGGCTGAAGGACTAACTGACTGACTGAGTGACTGACTGACTGGACTGACTGACTGAGACTGAATGACTGAGTGCTTGACTGATTGACTGTCAGACTGACTGACTGACTTCGCAAAAGGGAAAAATAAAAAAAAAAGAATTATAAAATTAGAAAAAAATATTTGCATTTAAGATTTCCTTTCCGGCCGGGACTCGAACCCAGTACCACGCGCTAGGAACCCAACGGTCTAGCCATTAGGCTATCGGAGCTCTGTCGATGGAAGTCTTAAATATAATAAAAACAAAAAATGCACCTTGGTAATTTTTGATTCAAACACTTTGAAATTTACAGGTCGAATAATTAAACTGACTCAGAATTTTTTTCCCTACATAAATAATCAATATTCGCAAAAGAGAAAAATTAAAAAAAAAGAAGAAGAAATTTCAAATTAGAAACTAAAATTATACATTGAAGATTTTCGTTCAGGCTGGGACTCGTACCCAGGGCCACTCGCTTGGAAGCCTAACACTCTAGCCATTAGTCTATGGGAGCTCTGTCGGGGGGAGTTTTAAATATAATAAAAACAAAAAATGCACCTTGGTAATTGTTTATTTAAACACTTTGAAATCTTCGTGTCGAAAAATTAAACTGACTCAGAATTTTCTTCCCTACATAAATAATCAATAATTGCAAAGGAAAGAAATTGAAAAAAAAAAGAATTTTCAAATTAGAAAAGAAATATATACATTGAAGATATTCGCTCCGGCTGGGACTCGAACCCAGGACACTCGCTTGGAAGACCAACGGTCTAGCCATTAGGCTATCGGAGTTCTGTCGAGCGGAGTCTTACTGCCTGACTGATACTGCCTGACTGACAGACTGACTCACTGACTGACTGATACTGACTGACTGACTCACTGACTGACCGAGACTGACTGACTAACTGCCTGACTGACTGAGACTGGACTGACTGACAGACTGACTGACTGACTAACTGACTGACTGAGACTGACTGACTGACTGCTTGACTCTCTGACTGGCTATTTCACTGACTGACTGAATGACTAAATGACTGACTGACACTGACTGACTGACTGCTTGACTACCTGACTGACTGCTTGACTGACTAACTGACTGGACAGGACTGACCGACTGACTGACTGACAGACTGACTGAATAAGGATGACTGACAGACTGACTGAATAAGGCTGACTGACTGACTGACTGACAGACTGACTGAATAAGGCTGACCGACTGACTGACTGCCTGACTGACTGACTGACTGAATGACTGACTGACTGACTGACTGACCGAGACTGACTGACTGACTGACTGAGACTGGACTGGACTGACTGACTGACTGATTGAGACTGACTGACTGCTTTAGTGACTAACTGACTGCACAGGACTGACCGACTGACTGACTGCCTGACTGACTGACTGACTGAATGACTGACTGAATGACTGACTGCTTGACTGACTGGCTGAAGGACTAACTGACTGACTGAGTGACTGACTGACTGGACTGACTGACTGAGACTGAATGACTGAGTGCTTGACTGATTGACTGTCAGACTGACTGACTGACTTCGCAAAAGGGAAAAATAAAAAAAAAAGAATTATAAAATTAGAAAAAAATATTTGCATTTAAGATTTCCTTTCCGGCCGGGACTCGAACCCAGTACCACGCGCTAGGAACCCAACGGTCTAGCCATTAGGCTATCGGAGCTCTGTCGATGGAAGTCTTAAATATAATAAAAACAAAAAATGCAACTTGGTAATTATTGATTCAAACACTTTGAAATTTACAGGTCGAAAAATTAAACTGACTCAGAATTTTCTTCCCTACATAAATAATCAATAATTGCAACGGAAAGAAATTGAAAAAAAAAAGAATTTTCAAATTAGAAAAGAAATATATACATTGAAGATATTCGCTCCGGCTGGGACTCGAACCCAGGCCACTCGCTTGGAAGACCAGCGGTCTAGCCATTAGGCTATCGGAGTTCTGTCGAGCGGAGTCTTACTGCCTGACTGATACTGCCTGACTGACAGACTGACTCACTGACTGACTGATACTGACTGACTGACTCACTGACTGACCGAGACTGACTGACTAACTGCCTGACTGACTGAGACTGGACTGACTGACTGACTGACTGACTGACTGACTAACTGACTGACTGACACTGACTGACTGACTGCTTGACTACCTGACTGACTGCTTGACTGACTAACTGACTGGACAGGACTGACCGACTGACTGACTGACAGACTGACTGAATAAGGATGACTGACAGACTGACTGAATAAGGCTGACTGACTGACTGACTGACAGACTGACTGAATAAGGCTGACCGACTGACTGCCTGACTGACTGACTGACTGAATGACTGACTGACTGACTGACCGAGACTGACTGACTGACTGACTGAGACTGGACTGGACTGACTGACTGACTGACTGACTGAGACTGACTGACTGCTTTAGTGACTAACTGACTGCACAGGACTGACCGACTGACTGACTGACTGACTGCCTGACTGACTGAATGACTGACTGACTGAGACTAAATGACTGACTGCTTGACTGACTGGCTGAAGGACTAACTGACTGACTGAGTGACTGACTGACTGGACTGACTGACTGAGACTGAATGACTGAGTGCTTGACTGATTGACTGTCAGACTGACTGACTGACTTCGCAAAAGGGAAAAATAAAAAAAAAAGAATTATAAAATTAGAAAAAAATATTTGCATTTAAGATTTCCTTTCCGGCCAGGACTCGAACCCAGTACCACGCGCTAGGAACCCAACGGTCTAGCCATTAGGCTATCGGAGCTCTGTCGATGGAAGTCTTAAATATAATAAAAACAAAAAATGCACCTTGGTAATTATTGATTCAAACACTTTGAAATTTACAGGTCGAATAATTAAACTGACTCAGAATTTTTCTCCCTACATAAATAATCAATATTCGCAAAAGAGAAAAATTAAAAAAAAAAGAAGAAGAAATTTCAAATTAGAAACTAAAATTATACATTGAAGATTTTCGTTCAGGCTGGGACTCGTACCCAGGGCCACTCGCTTGGAAGCCTAACACTCTAGCCATTAGTCTATGGGAGCTCTGTCGGGGGGAGTTTTAAATATAATAAAAACAAAAAATGCACCTTGGTAATTGTTTATTTAAACACTTTGAAATCTTCGTGTCGAAAAATTAAACTGACTCAGAATTTTCTTCCCTACATAAATAATCAATAATTGCAAAGGAAAGAAATTGAAAAAAAAAGGAATTTTCAAATTAGAAAAGAAATATATACATTGAAGATATTCGCTCCGGCTGGGACTCGAACCCAGGCCACTCGCTTGGAAGACCAACGGTCTAGCCATTAGGCTATCGGAGTTCTGTCGAGCGGAGTCTTATTGCCTGACTGATACTGCCTGACTGACAGACTGACTCACTGACTGACTGATACTGACTGACTGACTCACTGACTGACCGAGACTGACTGACTAACTGCCTGACTGACTGAGATTGGACTGACTGACTGACTGACTGACTGACTGACTAACTGACTGACTGAGACTGACTGACTGACTGCTTGACTCTCTGACTGGCTATTTCACTGACTGACTGAATGACTAAATTACTGACTGACACTGACTGACTGACTGCTTGACTACCTGACTGACTGCTTGACTGACTAACTGACTGGACAGGACTGGCCGACTGACTGACTGACAGACTGACTGAATAAGGATGACTGACAGACTGACTGAATAAGGCTGACTGACTGACTGACTGACAGACTGACTGAATAAGGCTGACCGACTGACTGACTGCCTGACTGACTGACTGACTGAGACTGACTGACTGCTTTAGTGACTAACTGACTGCACAGGACTGACCGACTGACTGACTGACTGACTGCCTGACTGACTGACTGACTGAATGACTGACTGACTGAGACTAAATGACTGACTGCTTGACTGACTGGCTGAAGGACTAACTGACTGACTGAGTGACTGACTGACTGGACTGACTGACTGAGACTGAATGACTGAGTGCTTGACTGATTGACTGTCAGACTGACTGACTGACTTCGCAAAAGGAATAAATAAAAAAAAAAGAATTATAAAATTAGAAAAAAATATTTGCATTTAAGATTTCCTTTCCGGCCGGGACTCGAACCCAGTACCACGCGCTAGGAACCCAACGGTCTAGCCATTAGGCTATCGGAGCTCTGTCGATGGAAGTCTTAAATATAATAAAAACAAAAAATGCACCTTGGTAATTATTGACTCAAACACTTTGAAATTTACAGGTCGAATAATTAAACTGACTCAGAATTTTTCTCCCTACATAATTAATCAATATTCGCAAAAGAGAAAAATTAAAAAAAAAAGAAGAAGAAATTTCAAATTAGAAACTAAAATTATACATTGAAGATTTTCGTTCAGGCTGGGACTCGTACCCAGGGCCACTCGCTTGGAAGCCTAACACTCTAGCCATTAGTCTATGGGAGCTCTGTCGGGGGGAGTTTTAAATATAATAAAAACAAAAAATGCACCTTGGTAATTGTTTATTTAAACACTTTGAAATCTTCGTGTCGAAAAATTAAACTGACTCAGAATTTTCTTCCCTACATAAATAATCAATAATTGCAAAGGAAAGAAATTGAAAAAAAAAGAATTTTCAAATTAGAAAAGAAATATATACATTGAAGATATTCGCTCCGGCTGGGACTCGAACCCAGGCCACTCGCTTGGAAGACCAACGGTCTAGCCATTAGGCTATCGGAGTTCTGTCGAGCGGAGTCTTACTGCCTGACTGATACTGCCTGACTGACAGACTGACTCACTGACTGACTGATACTGACTGATTGACTCACTGACTGACCGAGACTGACTGACTGACTGAGACTGGACTGACTGACTGACTGACTGACTGACTGACTAACTGACTGACTGAGACTGACTGACTGACTGCTTGACTCTCTGACTGGCTATTTCACTGACTGACTGAATGACTAAATGACTGACTGACACTGACTGACTGACTGCTTGACTACCTGACTGACTGCTTGACTGACTAACTGACTGGACAGGACTGACCGACTGACTGACTGACAGACTGACTGAATAAGGATGACTGACAGACTGACTGAATAAGACTGACTGACTGACTGACTGACAGACTGACTGAATAAGGCTGACCGACTGACTGACTGCCTGACTGACTGACTGACTGAATGACTGACCGAGACTGACTGACTGACTGACTGAGACTGGACTGGACTGACTGACTGACTGACTGACTGAGACTGACTGACTGCTTTAGTGACTAACTGACTGCACAGGACTGACCGACTGACTGACTGACTGACTGCCTGACTGACTGACTGACTGCCTGACTGACTGACTGAGACTAAATGACTGACTGCTTGACTGACTGGCTGAAGGACTAACTGACTGACTGAGTGACTGACTGACTGGACTGACTGACTGAGACTGAATGACTGAGTGCTTGACTGATTGACTGTCAGACTGACTGACTGACTTCGCAAAAGGGAAAAATAAAAAAAAAGAATTATAAAATTAGAAAAAAATATTTGCATTTAAGATTTCCTTTCCGGCCGGGACTCGAACCCAGTACCACGCGCTAGGAACCCAACGGTCTAGCCATTAGGCTATCGGAGCTCTGTCGATGGAAGTCTTAAATATAATAAAAACAAAAAATGCACCTTGGTAATTATTGATTCAAACACTTTGAAATTTACAGGTCGAAAAATTAAACTGACTCAGAATTTTCTTCCCTACATAAATAATCAATAATTGCAAAGGAAAGAAATTGAAAAAAAAAAAGAATTTTCAAATTAGAAAAGAAATATATACATTGAAGATATTTGCTCCGGCTGGGACTCGAACCCAGGCCACTCGCTTGGAAGACCAGCGGTCTAGCCATTAGGCTATCGGAGTTCTGTCGAGCGGAGTCTTACTGCCTGACTGATACTGCCTGACTGACAGACTGACTCACTGACTGACTGATACTGACTGACTGATACTGACTGACTGACTCACTGACTGACCGAGACTGACTGACTGACTGAGACTGGACTGACTGACTGACTGACTGACTGACTGACTAACTGACTGACTGAGACTGACTGACTGACTGCTTGACTCTCTGACTGGCTATTTCACTGACTGACTGAATGACTAAATGACTGACTGACACTGACTGACTGACTGCTTGACTACCTGACTGACTGCTTGACTGACTAACTGACTGGACAGGACTGACCGACTGACTGACAGACTGACTGAATAAGGATGACTGACAGACTGACTGAATAAGGCTGACTGACTGACTGACTGACAGACTGACTGAATAAGGCTGACCGACTGACTGACTGCCTGACTGACTGACTGACTGAATGACTGACTGACTGACTGACCGAGACTGACTGACTGACTGACTGAGACTGGACTGGACTGACTGACTGAGACTGACTGACTGCTTTAGTGACTAACTGACTGCACAGGACTGACCGACTGACTGACTGACTGACTGCCTGACTGTCAGACTGACTGACTGACTTCGCAAAAGGGAAAAATAAAAAAAAAAAGAATTATAAAATTAGAAAAAAATATTTGCATTTAAGATTTCCTTTCCGGCCGGGACTCGAACCCAGTACCACGCGCTAGGAACCCAACGGTCTAGCCATTAGGCTATCGGAGCTCTGTCGATGGAAGTCTTAAATATAATAAAAACAAAAAATGCACCTTGGTAATTATTGATTCAAACACTTTGAAATTTACAGGTCGAATAATTAAACTGACTCAGAATTTTTCTCCCTACATAAATAATCAATATTCGCAAAAGAGAAAAATTAAAAAAAAAGAAGAAATTTCAAATTAGAAACTAAAAGTATACATTGAAGATATTCGCTCCGGCTGGGACTCGAACCCAGGCCACTCGCTTGGAAGACCAGCGGTCTAGCCATTAGGCTATCGGAGTTCTGTCGAGCGGAGTCTTACTGCCTGACTGATACTGCCTGACTGACAGACTGACTCACTGACTGACTGATACTGACTGACTGACACACTGACTGACCGAGACTGACTGACTAACTGCCTGACTGACTGAGACTGGACTGACTGACTGACTGACTGACTGACTGACTAACTGACTGACTGAGACTGACTGACTGACTGCTTGACTCTCTGACTGGCTATTTCACTGACTGACTGAATGACTAAATGACTGACTGACACTGACTGACTGACTGCTTGACTACCTGACTGACTGCTTGACTGACTAACTGACTGGACAGTACTGACCGACTGACTGACTGACAGACTGACTGAATAAGGATGACAGACAGACTGACTGAATAAGGCTGACTGACTGACTGACTGACAGACTGACTGAATAAGGCTGACCGACTGACTGACTGCCTGACTGACTGACTGACTGAATGACTGACTGACTGACTGACCGAGACTGACTGACTGACTGACTGAGACTGGACTGGACTGACTGACTGACTGACTGACTGAGACTGACTGACTGCTTTAGTGACTAACTGACTGCACAGGACTGACCGACTGACTGACTGACTGACTGCCTGACTGACTGACTGACTGAATGACTGACTGACTGAGACTAAATGACTGACTGCTTGACTGACTGGCTGAAGGACTAACTGACTGACTGAGTGACTGACTGACTGGACTGACTGACTGAGACTGAATGACTGAGTGCTTGACTGATTGACTGTCAGACTGACTGACTGACTTCGCAAAAGGAAAAATAAAAAAAAAAGAATTATAAAATTAGAAAAAAATATTTGCATTTAAGATTTCCTTTCCGGCCGGGACTCGAACCCAGTACCACGCGCTAGGAACCCAACGGTCTAGCCATTAGGCTATCGGAGCTCTGTCGATGGAAGTCTTAAATATAATAAAAACAAAAAATGCACCTTGGTAATTATTGATTCAAACACTTTGAAATTTACAGGTCGAGTAATTAAACTGACTCAGAATTTTTCTCCCTACATAAATAATCAATATTCGCAAAAGAGAAAAATTTAAAAAAAAGAAGAAGAAATTTCAAATTAGAAACTAAAAGTATACATTGAAGATTTTCGTTCAGGCTGGGACTCGAACCCAGGGCCACTCGCTTGGAAGCCTAACACTCTAGCCATTAGTCTATGGGCGCTCTGTCGGTGGGAGTTTTAAATATAATAAAAACAAAAAATGCACCTTGGTAATTGTTTATTTAAACACTTTGAAATCTTCGTGTCGAAAAATTAAACTGACTCAGAATTTTCTTCCCTACATAAATAATCAATAATTGCAAAGGAAAGAAATTGAAAAAAAAAAGAATTTTCAAATTAGAAAAGAAATATATACATTGAAGATATTCGCTCCGGCTGGGACTCGAACCCAGGCCACTCGCTTGGAAGACCAGCGGTCTAGCCATTAGGCTATCAGAGTTTTGTCGAGCGGAGTCTTACTGCCTGACTGATACTGCCTGACTGACAGACTGACTCACTGACTGACTGATACTGACTGACTGACACACTGACTGACCGAGACTGACTGACTAACTGCCTGACTGACTGAGACTGGACTGACTGACTGACTGACTAACTGACTGACTGAGACTGACTGACTGACTGCTTGACTCTCTGACTGGCTATTTCACTGACTGACTGAATGACTAAATGACTGACTGACACTGACTGACTGACTGCTTGACTACCTGACTGACTGCTTGACTGACTAACTGACTGGACAGGACTGACCGACTGACTGACTGACAGACTGACTGAATAAGGATGACTGACAGACTGACTGAATAAGGCTGACTGACTGACTGACTGACAGACTGACTGAATAAGGCTGACCGACTGACTGACTGCCTGACTGACTGACTGACTGAATGACTGACTGACTGACTGACCGAGACTGACTGACTGACTGACTGAGACTGGACTGGACTGACTGACTGACTGACTGACTGAGACTGACTGACTGCTTTAGTGACTAACTGACTGCACAGGACTGACCGACTGACTGACTGACTGACTGCCTGACTGACTGACTGACTGAATGACTGACTGACTGAGACTAAATGACTGACTGCTTGACTGACTGGCTGAAGGACTAACTGACTGACTGAGTGACTGACTGACTGGACTGACTGACTGAGACTGAATGACTGAGTGCTTGACTGATTGACTGTCAGACTGACTGACTGACTTCGCAAAAGGGAAAAATAAAAAAAAAAAAAGAATTATAAAATTAGAAAAAAATATTTGCATTTAAGATTTCCTTTCCGGCCGGGACTCGAACCCAGTACCACGCGCTAGGAACCCAACGGTCTAGCCATTAGGCTATCGGAGCTCTGTCGAAGTAAGTCTTAAATATAATAAAAAGAAAAAATGCACCTTGGTAATTATTGATTCAAACACTTTGAAATTTACAGGTCGAATAATTAAACTGACTCAGAATTTTTCTCCCTACATAAATAATCAATATTCGCAAAAGAGAAAAATTAAAAAAAAAAGAAGAAGAAATTTCAAATTAGAAACTAAAAGTATACATTGAAGATTTTCGTTCAGGCTGGGACTCGAACCCAGGGCCACTCGTTTGGAAGCCTAACACTCTAGCCATTAGTCTATGGGAGCTCTGTCGGTGGGAGTTTTAAATATCATAAAAACAAAAAATGCACCTTGGTAATTGTTTATTTAAACACTTTGAAATCTTCGTGTCGAAAAATTAAACTGACTCAGAATTTTCTTCCCTACATAAATAATCAATAATTGCAAAGGAAAGAAATTGAAAAAAAAAGAATTTTCAAATTAGAAAAGAAATATATACATTGAAGATATTCGCTCCGGCTGGGACTCGAACCCAGGCCACTCGCTTGGAAGACCAGCGGTCTAGCCATTAGGCTATCAGAGTTCTGTCGAGCGGAGTCTTACTGCCTGACTGATACTGCCTGACTGACAGACTGACTCACTGACTGACTGATACTGACTGACTGACTCACTGACTGACCGAGACTGACTGACTAACTGCCTGACTGACTGAGACTGGACTGACTGACTGACTGACTGACTGACTGACTAACTGACTGACTGAGACTGACTGACTGACTGCTTGACTCTCTGACTGGCTATTTCACTGACTGACTGAATGACTAAATGACTGACTGACACTGACTGACTGACTGCTTGACTACCTGACTGACTGCTTGACTGACTAACTGACTGGACAGGACTGACCGGCTGACTGACTGACAGACTTACTGAATAAGGATGACTGACAGACTGACTGAATAAGGCTGACTGACTGACTGACTGACTGAATAAGGCTGACCGACTGACTGACTGCCTGACTGACTGACTGACTGAATGACTGAGCGAGACTGACTGACTGACTGACTGAGACTGGACTGGACTGACTGATTGACTGACTGACTGAGACTGACTGACTGCTTTAGTGACTAACTGACTGCACAGGACTGACCGACTGACTGACTGACTGACTGACTGACTGACTGACTGACTGAATGACTGACTGACTGAGACTAAATGACTGACTGCTTGACTGACTGGCTGAAGGACTAACTGACTGACTGAGTGACTGACTGACTGGACTGACTGACTGAGACTGAATGACTGAGTGCTTGACTGATTGACTGTCAGACTGACTGACTGACTTCGCAAAAGGGAAAAATAAAAAAAAAGAATTATAAAATTAGAAAAAAATATTTGCATTTAAGATTTCCTTTCCGGCCGGGACTCGAACCCAGTACCACGCGCTAGGAACCCAACGGTCTAGCCATTAGGCTATCGGAGCTCTGTCGATGGAAGTCTTAAATATAATAAAAACAAAAAATGCACCTTGGTAATTATTGATTCAAACACTTTGAAATTTACAGGTCGAATAATTAAACTGACTCAGAATTTTTCTCCCTACATAAATAATCAATATTCGCAAAAGAGAAAAATTAAAAAAAAAGAAGAAGAAATTTCAAATTAGAAACTAAAAGTATACATTGAAGATTTTCGTTCAGGCTGGGACTCGAACCCAGGGCCACTCGCTTGGAAGCCTAACACTCTAGCCATCAGTCTATGGGAGCTCTGTCGGTGGGAGTTTTAAATATAATAAAAACAAAAAATGCACCTTGGTAATTGTTTATTTAAACACTTTGAAATCTTCGTGTCGAAAAATTAAACTGACTCAGAATTTTCTTCCCTACATAAATAATCAATAATTGCAAAGGAAAGAAATTGAAAAAAAAAAGAATTTTCAAATTAGAAAAGAAATATATACATTGAAGATATTCGCTCCGGCTGGGACTCGAACCCAGGCCACTCGCTTGGAAGACCAGCGGTCTAGCCATTAGGCTATCGGAGTTCTGTCGAGCGGAGTCTTACTGCCTGACTGATACTGCCTGACTGACAGACTGACTCACTGACTGACTGATACTGACTGACTGACTCACTGACTGACCGAGACTGACTGACTAACTGCCTGACTGACTGAGACTGGACTGACTGACTGACTGACTGACTGACTGACTGACTAACTGACTGACTGAGACTGACTGACTGACTGCTTGACTCTCTGACTGGCTATTTCACTGACTGACTGAATGACTAAATGACTGACTGACACTGACTGACTGACTGCTTGACTACCTGACTGACTGCTTGACTGACTAACTGACTGGACAGGACTGACCGGCTGACTGACTGACAGACTTACTGAATAAGGATGACTGACAGACTGACTGAATAAGGCTGACTGACTGACTGACTGACTGACTGACTAAATAAGGCTGACGGACTGACTGACTGCCTGACTGACTGACTGACTGAATGACTGACTGACTGACCGAGACTGACTGACTGACTGACTGAGACTGGACTGGACTGACTGATTGACTGACTGACTGAGACTGACTGACTGCTTTAGTGACTAACTGACTGCACAGGACTGACCGACTGACTGACTGACTGACTGACTGACTGACTGAATGACTGACTGACTGAGACTAAATGACTGACTGCTTGACTGACTGGCTGAAGGACTAACTGACTGACTGAGTGACTGAGTGACTGGACTGACTGACTGAGACTGAATGACTGAGTGCTTGACTGATTGACTGTCAGACTGACTGACTGACTTCGCAAAAGGGAAAAATAAAAAAAAAAAGAATTATAAAATTAGAAAAAAATATTTGCATTTAAGATTTCCTTTCCGGCCGGGACTCGAACCCAGTACCACGCGCTTGGAACCCAATGGTCTAGCCATTAGGCTATCGGAGCTCTGTCGATGGAAGTCTTAAATATAATAAAAACAAAAAATGCACCTTGGTAATTATTGATTCAAACACTTTGAAATTTACAGGTCGAATAATTAAACTGACTCAGAATTTTTCTCCCTACATAAATAATCAATATTCGCAAAAGAGAAAAATTAAAAAAAAAAGAAGAAATTTCAAATTAGAAACTAAAAGTATACATTGAAGCTTTTCGTTCAGGCTGGGACTCGAACCCAGGGCCACTCGCTTGGAAGCCTAACACTCTAGCCATTAGTCTATGGGAGCTCTGCCGGTGGGAGTTTTAAATATAATAAAAACAAAAAATGCACCTTGGTAATTGTTTATTTAAACACTTTGAAATCTTTGTGTCGAAAAATTAAACTGACTCAGAATTTTCTTCCCTACATAAATAATCAATAATTGCAAAGGAAAGAAATTGAAAAAAAAAAGAATTTTCAAATTAGAAAAGAAATATATACATTGAAGATATTCGCTCCGGCTGGGACTCGAACCCAGGCCACTCGCTTGGAAGACCAGCGGTCTAGCCATTAGGCTATCGGAGTTCTGTGGAGCGGAGTCTTACTGCCTGACTGATACTGCCTGACTGACAGACTGACTCACTGACTGACTGATACTGACTGACTGACACACTGACTGACCGAGACTGACTAACTAACTGCCTGACTGACTGAGACTGGACTGACTGACTGACTGACTGACTGACTGACTAACTGACTGACTGAGACTGACTGACTGACTGCTTGACTCTCTGACTGGCTATTTCACTGACTGACTGAATGACTAAATGACTGACTGACACTGACTGACTGACTGCTTGACTACCTGACTGACTGCTTGACTGACTAACTGACTGGACAGGACTGACCGACTGACTGACTGACAGACTGACTGAATAAGGATGACTGACAGACTGACTGAATAAGGCTGACTGACTGACTGACTGACAGACTGACTGAATAAGGCTGACCGACTGACTGACTGACTGACTGACTGACTGACTGAATGACTGACTGACTGACTGACCGAGACTGACTGACTGACTGACTGAGACTGACTGACTGCTTTAGTGACTAACTGACTGCACAGGACTGACCGGCTGACTGACTGACAGACTTACTGAATAAGGATGACTGACAGACTGACTGAATAAGGCTGACTGACTGACTGACTGACTGACTGACTAAATAAGGCTGACGGACTGACTGACTGCCTGACTGACTGACTGACTGAATGACTGACTGACTGACCGAGACTGACTGACTGACTGACTGAGACTGGACTGGACTGACTGATTGACTGACTGACTGAGACTGACTGACTGCTTTAGTGACTAACTGACTGCACAGGACTGACCGACTGACTGACTGACTGACTGACTGACTGACTGAATGACTGACTGACTGAGACTAAATGACTGACTGCTTGACTGACTGGCTGAAGGACTAACTGACTGACTGAGTGACTGAGTGACTGGACTGACTGACTGAGACTGAATGACTGAGTGCTTGACTGATTGACTGTCAGACTGACTGACTGACTTCGCAAAAGGGAAAAATAAAAAAAAAAGAATTATAAAATTAGAAAAAAATATTTGCATTTAAGATTTCCTTTCCGGCCGGGACTCGAACCCAGTACCACGCGCTAGGAACCCAACGGTCTAGCCATTAGGCTATCGGAGCTCTGTCGATGGAAGTCTTAAATATAATAAAAACAAAAAATGCACCTTGGTAATTATTGATTCAAACACTTTGAAATTTACAGGTCGAATAATTAAACTGACTCAGAATTTTTCTCCCTACATAAATAATCAATATTCGCAAAAGAGAAAAATTAAAAAAAAAAGAAGAAGAAATTTCAAATTAGAAACTAAAAGTATACATTGAAGATTTTCGTTCAGGCTGGGACTCGAAGCCAGGGCCACTCGCTTGGAAGCCTAACACTCTAGCCATTAGTCTATGGGAGCTCTGTCGGTGGGAGTTTTAAATATAATAAAAACAAAAAATGCACCTTGGTAATTGTTTATTTAAACACTTTGAAATCTTCGTGTCGAAAAATTAAACTGACTCAGAATTTTCTTCCCTACATAAATAATCAATAATTGCAAAGGAAAGAAATTGAAAAAAAAAAGAATTTTCAAATTAGAAAAGAAATATATACATTGAAGATATTCGCTCCGGCTGGGACTCGAACCCAGGCCACTCGCTTGGAAGACCAGCGGCCTAGCCATTAGGCTATCGGAGTTCTGTCGAGCGGAGTCTTACTGCCTGACTGATACTGCCTGACTGACAGACTGACTCACTGACTGACTGATACTGACTGACTGACTCACTGACTGACCGAGACTGACTGACTAACTGCCTGACTGACTGAGACTGACTGACTGACTGCTTGACTCTCTGACTGGCTATTTCACTGACTGACTGAATGACTAAATGACTGACTGACACTGACTGACTGACTGCTTGACTACCTGATTGACTGCTTGACTGACTAACTGACTGGACAGGACTGACCGACTGACTGACTGACAGACTGACTGAATAAGGATGACTGACAGACTGACTGAATAAGGCTGACTGACTGTCTGACAGACTGACTGAATAAGGCTGACCGACTGACTGACTGCCTGACTGACTGACTGACTGAATGACTGACCGAGACTGACTGACTGACTGACTGAGACTGGACTGGACTGACTGACTGACTGACTGACTGAGACTGACTGACTGCTTTAGTGACTAACTGACTGCACAGGACTGACCGACTGACTGACTGACTGACTGCCTGACTGACTGACTGACTGAATGACTGACTGACTGACTGACTGAATGACTGACTGACTGAGACTAAATGACTGACTGCTTGACTGACTGGCTGAAGGACTAACTGACTGAGTGACTGACTGACTGGACTGACTGACTGAGACTGAATGACTGAGTGCTTGACTGATTGACTGTCAGACTGACTGACTGACTTCGCAAAAGGGAAAAATAAAAAAAAAAGAATTATAAAATTAGAAAAAAATATTTGCATTTAAGATTTCCTTTCCGGCCGGGACTCGAACCCAGTACCACGCGCTAGGAACCCAACGGTCTAGCCATTAGGCTATCGGAGCTCTGTCGATGGAAGTCTTAAATATAATAAAAACAAAAAATGCACCTTGGTAATTATTGATTCAAACACTTTGAAATTTACAGGTCGAATAATTAAACTGACTCAGAATTTTTCTCCCTACATAAATAATCAATATTCGCAAAAGAGAAAAATTAAAAAAAAAAGAAGAAGAAATTTCAAATTAGAAACTAAAAGTATACATTGAAGATTTTCGTTCAGGCTGGGACTCGAACCCAGGGCCACTCGCTTGGAAGCCTAACACTCTAGCCATTAGTCTATGGGAGCTCTGTCGGTGGGAGTTTTAAATATAATAAAAACAAAAAATGCACCTTGGTAATTGTTTATTTAAACACTTTGAAATCTTTGTGTCGAAAAATTAAACTGACTCAGAATTTTCTTCCCTACATAAATAATCAATAATTGCAAAGGAAAGAAATTGAAAAAAAAAAGAATTTTCAAATTAGAAAAGAAATATATACATTGAAGATATTCGCTCCGGCTGGGACTCGAACCCAGGCCACTCGCTTGGAAGAGCAGCGGTCTAGCCATTAGGCTATCGGAGTTCTGTCGAGCGGAGTCTTACTGCCTGACTGATACTGCCTGACTGACAGACTGACTCACTGACTGACTGATACTGACTGACTGATACTGACTGACTGATACTGACTGACTGACTCACTGACTGACCGAGACTGACTGACTAACTGCCTGACTGACTGAGACTGGACTGACTGACTGACTGACTGACTGACTGACTAACTGACTGACTGAGACTGACTGACTGACTGCTTGACTCTCTGACTGGCTATTTCACTGACTGACTGAATGACTAAATGACAGACTGACACTGACTGACTGACTGCTTGACTACCTGACTGACTGCTTGACTGACTAACTGACTGGACAGGACTGACCGACTGACTGACTGACAGACTGACTGAATAAGGATGACTGACAGACTGACTGAATAAGGCTGACTGACTGACTGACTGACAGACTGACTGAATAAGGCTGACCGACTGACTGACTGCCTGACTGACTGACTGACTGAATGACTGACCGAGACTGACTGACTGACTGAGACTGGACTGGACTGACTGACTGACTGACTGACTGAGACTGACTGACTGCTTTAGTGACTAACTGACTGCACAGGACTGACCGACTGACTGACTGACTGACTGCCTGACTGACTGACTGACTGAATGACTGACTGACTGAGACTAAATGACTGACTGCTTGACTGACTGGCTGAAGGACTAACTGACTGACTGAGTGACTGACTGACTGACTGAGAGTGAATGACTGAGTGCTTGACTGATTGACTGTCAGACTGACTGACTGACTTCGCAAAAGGGAAAAATAAAAAAGAAAGAATTATAAAATTAGAAAAAAATATTTGCATTTAAGATTTCCTTTCCGGCCGGGACTCGAACCCAGTACCACGCGCTAGGAACCCAACGGTCTAGCCATTAGGCTATCGGAGCTCTGTCGATGGAAGTCTTAAATATAATAAAAACAAAAAATGCACCTTGGTAATTATTGATTCAAACACTTTGAAATTTACAGGTCGAATAATTAAACTGACTCAGAATTTTTCTCCCTACATAAATAATCAATATTCGCAAAAGAGAAAAATTTAAAAAAAAAGAAGAAGAAATTTCAAATTAGAAACTAAAAGTATACATTGAAGATTTTCGTTCAGGCTGGGACTCGAACCCAGGGCCACTCGCTTGGAAGCCTAACACTCTAGCCATTAGTCTATGGGAGCTCTGTCGGGGGGAGTTTTAAATATAATAAAAACAAAAAATGCACCTTGGTAATTGTTTATTTAAACACTTTGAAATCATCGTGTCGAAAAATTAAACTGACTCAGAATTTTCTTCCCTACATAAATAATCAATAATTGCAAAGGAAAGAAATTGAAAAAAAAAAGAATTTTCAAATTAGAAAAGAAATATATACATTGAAGACATTCGCTCCGGCTGGGACTCGAACCCAGGCCACTCGCTTGGAAGACCAGCGGTCTAGCCATTAGGCTATCGGAGTTCTGTCGAGCGGAGTCTTACTGCCTGACTGATACTGCCTGACTGACAGACTGAC